>NW_026943822.1:22809799-22912299 GCF_035594765.1 Anolis carolinensis
GAATTTGCCCACCTCCTCCTTTGCCAGATTTATCAGGCCCTTCCGCCGCTATCTGATTCCTTTGCACCTGCCTTAATATTCCATTGCTACTCTCCAACGAGACAGGCTTATAAATAATGATTGAAATAAGGAGGTTTTTTTCCAAGATAAGACTCCGCTAAAATAGCAGACCGGGTGGCAAGAGAGCTGGTCTAGCAAGCAAGCTAATGAAGCTACTTTATTTCAAATGTGATGTTTTCTTTGCTCAACCAGCTCAATGTATTCGCTGATTAGAAGCATTTGCCTCGTCTTCTCACCTCCTCGGGGGCTCATTTGGTTCCTTCAAGAAGACGGATGCCGGCGGCAGCCGATGAGCGTTTTCAGTGGTAAAAAAGGGTACGAGAAAGGCCTCGTTGCCGGAGATGTCTGAGCTTCGGCAAAGTGGCTTTGCAGGTCTTTACAGTGTTTGAGAACTATGGGGAAGAGAAGAAGACTGGTGTTGTGACTCAGCTGGAACCTCAGATTGACTCTGATGAGGATGATGGGATTCAGGTTCACAATCAGGTTCAAAATGTCCCTGTTGTAGAAGATGAGGAACAGGGAGTGCAAGTTCATTTTCCCACAGCAAGGAATGATGTTGTTGATACTGAAACTAGCCAGGTGCAAATGGACTTGGAAAAGGAGGATAGTTCTCAGTCTGATAATGAGGCTCAGCAAACTAACAAGCAGGCTGACCTTGATGAGACAGGTTCCTTAGATCGAGCTGATCGTTTGGAATTCAGGGTTCGGAGGAGTGTGAGAATTGCAAACAAGAGGGAGGTTAGAGGCCAGAGAAATGCTTTCATGCTTTGCAAAGGGTATTAAAGCAATGTGCTCGGAGACAAACCTTTGTCAAAGCAACTTTCGTTCAACCAAGAAGCAAGCTCTCGTTTTCCTGGATTACCTTACAGCTTTGGTGTTCATGTTCTTGGGACTTTGTCATGCTCCATTGGGACCTTGTTTATTCCTCGTGATTCCTGGACTTATTCAATGGCTTTATTTTGTAACCATTTTTTGGAACTTTACTTTTGCTTTATAAAGAACCTTTTATTATTATTATTATTATTATTATTATTATTATTATTATTATTATTACATTCATTATTTTACTCTATTATTATTAAAGATACATAAGCACATTTACATTGAAGAAGATGAAAATAATGATTTAATCAGAGCTGGACATTCATATCTTAAATTACAGTTTGATGTAAAGATTCAAAAACACTTAAACTACTGATGCCTCAATTAATGTAATTTTATTGGTATCTCGGCTTATACTGGAGTCAATGTTTTCCCAGTTTTTTTGTGGTAAAATTAGGTGCCTCGGCTTATATTCGGATTAGCTTATACTCGAGTATATATGGTATTTTACATCCAACCTTTTCCCCTCCAGAGTATGTGCTCAAGACAACACTGTGTGTGTGTGTGTGTGTGTGTGTGTGTGTGATATATATAAAAGTGGCAATCTAATACACAATTCATTGGAAGTGAGCTCTACTGAGCATAGTAGGATTTGCATTGAAGCAAAAATGCATAAGATCCAGAGCTTACAAAAAATTGGAACGTCCATAAATCCATCTGACCAATGGGGTCTTGGAGGTTGTAGTGCAAAAATGTAACTTTTCCAAAATGGTTAGCAATCAGATTAAATGCTCTGGGTATCCTCATCAGTTTCAACTCCTCTATTTCATTTGTGGGAAAGGTTACCTCATTGTATTCCAAAATTCCCCGGCTAAGTCTCCCACTTATTATTTTTTTTGCTGCTCCCTGAGCCCCCAGGAGCAAAATTACTTATTGATTTTTGGAAGACGACGACCCTTATTACTCTCCTGTTGCACGTAAATATGAACAGAGCTGCGGCAGTGAAGGGTGACGTTGATTTAGTTGGCTGGTATTTTTTTTCCAGGTTAGAAATGCAAGCGGGAACTTGGGAAACAAGAGAAGTGTATCTTGCAGGGATCTGAATCAAAGACGTGAATGAGAAAGAAAAGGTGAAGCGTTCCACCTGACTGTTCGTTATGCCATTCTTTCTCCATCCTTAAGAGTCCGTATTGCGACTTGCTCATAAACCATGTAGCATGTCCATAAACAATCTGGAAAGAGTAGCGTGAAGCAGCCAAGTTCATCAACGACACTAAATTGCTCAAGGTGGTGAGAACAAAATGGATTGTGAAGTTTGGAAGCTCTTGTTGGGAAAATAGCTAATAAAAGCTTAAGTGGTCCCATTGAATTAATGAGGTTCACCAATGTGTTGACTTACGGGTCAACAATTGATCCAATAAGTCAACACTAGCTAGGTCTAACATATAGGATTCAGGCCTCAGGGATGTATCTATGCTGTGTCGTTGACTTTGACTTATGGTGATCCTACAGTTGAGAGACCTTCAAGAGTTCCTATATTTACCACCATGCTTAGGACTACAATCCAAGATGTCCTCCTACCTTCTGTTTGTTCCAGAATCATTTTCTTCTCCAATGAATCATGTCTGTCCAAGCTATGATAGCTTCATTCAACTATTTGGTTATCTAGTGAGAGGTCAGTCTTGAGTTAGGAATGCATTTATTTTGATCTCAATGCCAATGTCACGTCCATAAAATCCCAACTTCACATATTCACTCAACTGAACGGGACCTTGAGGTCCATAGCTTAATCAAAATGTCAACCCAATGTTTGGCTGTTGTAGAAAAGGCACATTTGATGTTGGGCATCACTGGTTGAGGAATCAAAGCTAAACTTGATCTTCTTCTTCTCCAAATCCATGGAGCAACCAATCTGTGGTTTTGGGTCCAAAAACATTTAAAATACATATGTCAGAGTTGGGAAAAACATCTCAAAAGAGGAACTTGGTGACCTCCAAGTCAATCTATTCCAATGTCAAACCGTTCTTACAGAAATGCTCTTCCTAATGTTTAGCTGGAATCTCTTTCCATTGAGTCCCAGTTTAGTTTTTGTAATTGCAGAAAGCACGTTTATTCCATCTTCCACATGACATCCTTTCAGCAATTTAAAAAAAGCTGTCATCTCACCTCTCGGTCTCCAAGATAAACATACCCAGCTCCTTAAGCCATTTCTGATATGGTTTCCAGACCTTTGGCCACCTCTGGACGCCTTCTGCTGTGTCAATATCCCTCTTGAACTGCGGTGCCTCACGTTTTATTGGACAAATGGACTAGAAAAATATGAAGCGCTCATGGTAAATAGCAAGTGGATTTGCTGTGCGGACACCATAAGGTCATCTCATTAATGCCTCATGGTTATACTCATCAAGGTTCACATCTTTTTCAGCATGCAGAAATTATAGCTTCGGCTTTATTAGGATGTGAAAAATATTTGCTGTTCATGAGAGACGGTTGCAAGACATTCCCGAGGAGACACCTCGATATCTCTTGTGGAGATATTAACGTCAACCTCGATGAGAGTGCTCACCTCCAGGGCAAGACAAAGATGAGGCACGGGATGCTTTTTTGACAACCCGTTAAAAACAAAAACACCTCTCCATGTATTTGCACAACACTACTGTCTTTTTCCATTGTCAAACAAACACACGCAGAGAGGGATTGAGAGCTAACCCAGTAAGTTCTACAGCAGATGAGAAAGGCTCTGGGTGCATCTATACTGGAGAATTGATACTATTTGACACCACTCAAAGTAGTATAACTCAATGCTATGCCATCCTAAGAGATATAGTTAGAGAACGCACTTGCTTTCTTGGGCAGAGAAGGCTTTGTAGAACTATATCTCCTATGGTTACAGAACATTGAGCCATGGCAGTTCAAGTCGTATCCGATTGTCCTTATATATTTCAGGAGCCCTATTCAAAATTCTATTCATTTTACTCTTTGAATGTCCATTTATTATTATTGTTTAAGTTTTAATTGTTTGTTGATGTTGTTTTATGTTTTATGTATGAGGGTTATCCAGAAAGTAGATTATGTTTTGGAATTAAAAATGAACAAAGTATAGGAGAAAACATTTAGGATATGCAGTTGAAAGCCACACCCAAATACCACTTCTCAACATAGTCACCATTCAAATCTAGGCACTTATCATAGCGATGAATGAGCTTGGCAACTCCTTCCCCACAAAACTCTGCTGCTTGCGTCCTCAACACAGCGTTTTGATGACGATGCGCAGCTGCGGTTAGGGGTGACCGGCTGGTTGAGGACGCAAGTGGCAGAGTTTTGTGGGGAAGGAGTTGCCAAGCTCATTCATCGCTATGATAAGTGCCTAGATTTGAATGGCAACTATGTTGAGAAGTGTTATTTGGGTGTGGCTTTAACTGCATATGGTAAATGTTTTCTCTTATACTTCTTGCGAATGCAAGCGGCAGAGTTTTGTGGGGAAGGAGTTGCCAAGCTCATTCATCGCTATGATAAGTGCCTAGATTTGAATGGTGACTATGTTGAGAAGTGATATTTGGGTGTGGCTTTCAACTGCATATGGTAAATGTTTTCTCCTATACTTTGTCCATTTTTTAATTCCAAAACGTAATCTATTTTCTGGATAACCCTCATAGTTATAATGTTTTTAAATTGTATTGATCTGGATTTTTACTATTGTTGTCTGGGCTTGTCCCCATGTGAGCCGCCCTGAGTCCCTTCTGGGAGATGGAGACGGGATATAAAAATAAAGTTGTTGTTATTGTTGTTGTTATTTGGATTAATTCTACAATGTAGCTTAGTTTAAAACTGATGGGCCTGCAACACAATCCTGATGAGACACCTCGAGATCGCTTGAGGGGATATTGTTAATCTTCATGAGAGTTCTCACCTAGTTTTTCAAAATGCATGCATTTTTTGTTTACATGTCTTAAGTGCAAACATTTTCAGATCATACGGTCTACCGATTCAAATCCCGAACTCCTCTAAGAAAAACCCAATATGGGAAAGTGTGGCGAGAAGGAGCGAAGAACAGGATCCTCCCCTGGGCTTCTCAAGAGAGCAAAGTGTGTGAGCTTCCAGGCCAACCCCGGCAATGCTCAGTCAATTAAGAACGAGATGCTATCGGAGAGAGGGAAGTTAAAAGAGTCAGCCCAAATTACCAAACACTCGGTGTTGGCGGCCGTTCAATAGGCCCTAGGGCTAACCCTCACATCATCTCCGGTTCCTTACCGATAAATGAGTCGAAAGGTTTCTTGCTCGTTTTGGTCTGCGCAGGGCCAAACACAATTAGGTCTGCAATTTAGCACTGGTGATCAGAGGCAACCTTTGGTTTTTCAAACCTTGCTAATTTCCACTAATGGAAGAGGAAACGGCTCAGGGATTCCTTTTTTTTCACCAAGGGAAGAAATGCATGCATGCATGCCAGACACGGAGCTAAGCATATATTGTGGGTTGCTGTGAGTCTTTCGGGCTGTATGGCCATGTTCCAGAAGTATCTGTCAGAGTAATTTACGCAGCACAGCAGCAGTTGGATGGAGTCAGAGGAACGTAGCACGAAGAGACATCAGAGACGATGGTAAAACTATATACAAGTTTTACTGTAAGCAGTAATCAAGACAAACAGACTTGCAGACGAACACAGGACTTGACTCAACTCAGAACTGAACTGATGCAATCAGTAATGCATACACACTTGTGTCTGGATACTCCCCAGTTCCAGCCAAACATCAAGGTCAATACAGCTTCTCAGCAATTAACTCTTTCCAGACTATAGCACACTCTGGATGATGCAATCAGTATGCAATACAGACAAGACACAAATTTCATTTAAACACTCAATACACAAATCCCACATTAACAATTCCCCCTCTTTAAATGTAATTTTGTCTTCTTAAATATATACATCACTTCATTTTCTTAAATATATAATCCCACATTAGCAGTATCCTCTCCTGATGTTTCACCCACATCTGTGGCAGGCATCCACAGAGGTTGTGAGGATGCCTATCACAGATGTGGGCAGGCATTCCCCCCCCCCCCAGCCTCCTTCCCTTATCTTCTCTCTCCCCTTTCCCCAATGACATTTTCTCATTTATCCATATTCCAACTTTCTCTTTCTATCAATTGTCCCACCACTTTTATTGTAACTTCAAAACCAAAATAAAATTATTTTAAAAAATAGCTATTGTATATTAACCCAAGTGTCCTTCTCAGTGTAACCACCTTTAAATGCATTGTTTGGGAATGGAAAGCTAGGAAACCTTGGGCTGTTGTTTCCTCCCTTTCGCTTCCCTGTTGCCTGTTCTCTCCTTTTGTAAGCAAACATCCTTTCCAGCTTAATCGAGGTTATTTAGCTATCATTGAAGTGGCTCTTGTAATGCATAAAGTACCATCGAAAGCCGAGTGCTAATATCATTATGGCAGCCCATATGGAGCCGAGCCGGCTGGCCGAGCAAAAGAAGCCTCGCTGCAGGAGGAAGAGAGGAAAAATATATATTCCATGGAAGGATGCATCTACAGTGTAGAATGAATGCGGTTTGACACCACTTGAATCACCATGGCTCCATGCTAAGGAATCCTGGGAGTCAAAGTTTGACAAAAGAGTGCTGGTGCCAAACTATTGGTAAAGGTAAAAAAATTCCCTTGACGTTAAGTCCAGTCGTGTCTGACTCTGGAGTTTGGTGCTCATCTCCATTTCTAAGCTGAAGAGCCGGCGTTGTCCATAGACACCTCCAAGGTCATGTGGCTGGCATGACTACATGAAGCACCGTTACCTTCCCGCCGGAGCAGTACCTATTGATCTACTCACATTTGCATGTGAGGTTGGCAGAAGCTGGGGCTAACAGTGGGTGCTCATTCCGCTACCCGGATTTGAACCTGCAACCTTTCAATCTGCAAATTCAGCAGCTCAGCGCTTTAACATGCTCCATGGTGCCAAGCTATGGCTCCCATGATTTCATAGCATTGAGTCACGATAGTTAAAGTAGTGTAAAACTGCATTATTTGTGCAGTGTGGATGCACTCCGAGAGGTGGGCATGACGACTGGATTCCAAATCCTCTTGCGAAGGAATGAGTCTCGATTGAGGGTCCAATGCTTCTATCTAAACAGGATCCGTATTCTATGGAAAGCAGTCGTTCCCAACCTTTGGGCCTCCAGGTGTTTTGGACTCCAGCTCCCACAGTTCCTAACAGATGGGGATTTCTGGGAGTTGAAGTCCAAAACATCTGGAGGCCCAAAGGTTGGGAAGCACTGATGCAAAGGGAGATGCATCTCTTCCAGCAAAGGCATGGGCATCCGATTACATTTTGCAAAAGTGTAGGCGAATCTACCATAAATCTTGGCTTCACTTCCAATCAGCAAATGGAACAAACCCTTAAAAAATTCACCTTGCATAGACTCTTCATGAATCTTCAGTGAAACTTCCCTTTGCTTCCCAAATGCCAAGCACTGCAGAGAGGGAGATATTGGAAATCGTTTGCACCTTGGACTCTTCGTATTTGCTGGCTTTGCTTTCCTTCGCTAACCTCGCCGCCTTCTTTTCTCTGAAGGCGTGAACAGCCGTTCCCAAATAGTCAACTGAAGTTTTACGTTGTGCGATGCTACCAAGTAGGAAAGTGGAGGGGAAATTCTTTGCATTATTCCTTTTTTTCCTTAGGTCTTCCATCCCTGGCCCCAGCATCGTAATCCTAATGCGACATCGCAACAAATTGGAAACCCAACCCTTCCTCTGCTCCCAAAACCAAGCTGAATAATGAGATGGATGGATGGATAATGTGACGATGATTTACATATTTCTAGGCTGCTTTTGTAATGGTATAGCCTTGCATATTTATTAAAAACGTGCCCATATTTATCAGCGTCCAAGTCTATAGACCTTCCTCGCCATGACTCACTTTAGGCCACTTTTGGAGTCGGACTCCACGGTTTTTCAGTCAATTACTCCAAGTGATGGATCGCCCAAACATTGCGGCACCGGAGAAAATGCCTTGAGTTTTAATGGGACTGTGTTGCACTCGGGTTCCAAAGAGTGAAGCTACCAAGGTCTTTGGGTTCGCTTCTTGGTCCGGTGGCCCTAGGCATGCCAGGTTGAAACCCTTGGTAATCCGGCGCCATCAAAGCTTCATGCCAGGTCCGAGTTGCCTGCTAAAATCTCATTTGCAATTCTTTCCGCCCTCAAGGGTGTTCTTGAACAGCGCTCGCCTGTGCATTAATTCACGTTTCCTGTACACCATCCGTCTTCAGTCGCCACAGGAAAGGCACCGGATGCTCTCAGGTGGGCCGGCTTTTGTGCGATTTGCACATGAATCGAGGAAAAGTTAACCCATACCATGCTAAGCTGGCATCGCGAATTGCTAAGCGATTGGATTGGGCTATGGAAAAAACAGAACGGTAGTGGAATTGGAAGAAAGTCTACTCAGATGTACATTATCTAGACCTCAATGGGACTTATTCCCAAGTAAGACTGTGTGTATATATAGGGCAGGTTCGACACTATCATATAATGCACTATATGGTCAATGTAGACCCATATAATGCATTTCAATACCTAACTCTGCACTGACTATATAATGCAGTTCAAATGGCATTAGATGGCAGTGTAGATCTAGCCTAGGTCTCCAATCTCAATGACTCAAATGCTTTATACAGTAGGCTATCGGGGTGCATCTACACCAGTGGTTCCCAATCTAGAGACCATATTGACCAGGAACCACATTGACCAAGGACGACATTGACCAGGGACCACATTGACTAGAGACCATATTGACCAGGGACCACATTGACCAAGGACCATATTGACCAGGGACCACATTGACTAGAGACCATATTGACCAGGGACCACATTGACCAGGGACCATATTGACCAAGGACGACATTGACCAGGGACCACATTGACCAGGGACTACATTGACCAGGGACCACATTGACTAGAGACCATATTGACCAGGGACCACATTGACCAAGGACCATATTGACCAAGGACGACATTGACCAGGGACCACATTGACCAGGGACTACATTGACCAGGGACCACATTGACTAGAGACCATATTGACCAGGGACCACATTGACCAAGGACCATATTGACCAGGGACCACATTGACTAGAAACCATATTGACCAGGGACCACATTGACCAGGGACCATATTGACCAAGGACGACATTGACCAGGGACTACATTGACCAGGGACCACATTGACTAGAGACCATCTTGACCAGGGACCACATTGACCAGGGACCACATTGACCAAGGACGACATTGACCAGGGACCACATTGACCAGGGACTACATTGACCAGGGACCACATTGACTAGAGACCATATTGACCAGGGACCACATTGACCAAGGACGACATTGACCAGGGTCCACATTGTCCATGGAACATTGACCAGGAACCACTCTCCAACATTTGTACCAAAAGGGTTACGAATCAGTTTTTGGTCAACTTTAGATTTGGTTTGGTTATCTGGAGTGCTGATTCAGAAAATTGCATTGGATAGACCACATCAGCTCTACCTTTTGATATAGAACATATGCCATCCAGTAGTCACCATCTGCTTGCCTACAGAAAACTATCTTTAATCATCTAGAGCTAATTTTCTCCCTTAGTTTTGGTCTCGCGGTCGACCAGTGGGATGCGGCCCACAGGTTAGGAAACACTGATCTACACTGTAGAATGAATGCAGTTTAAAACCACTTCAACTGCCATGACTTATTGCTATGGATTCCTGGGAGTTGTAGTTTTGCAATGTCTTGAGCCTCCTCTGCCAAAGAGTGCTGGCGCCTCACCAAACTACATCTCCCAGGCTTCCATTGCATTGAGTCAAGTAGTGTCACACTGCGTTCATCCAACAGTGTAAATGCAATCATACTCCCAGGTAGAGTTATGTGTATAGAACTCCAATTGCTCAAATGTTTTATATTAAAACACTTTAGTCTGTTTTAGTATGCAGGCAATAGAGCAATTACCCAAACGTATGCAAATCGGGAAGACAGTCAAGTAATTATGGGGAAAGAATATCTAGGAAGGCATCATTTATCAGGAAGGAAGAGCGACGCCAACCAGAAGTGCCGAAAAGATAAATCTAAATCATATATATCTATATATATATATATATAATGGCTCCCGTTGTCATTAGGATCATGAGCCACAAATTGCTGCAAAACATTGTCTCATTCCTGAAAAATAAGAATGAGAAGGTGGGTGAGAGGAGGAGAAAGCGTACCTCTACACTGGAGAATTAATGCAGTTTGATACCACTTTAACTGCCATGGCTCATGGCTATGGAATTCTAGGCGGTGTAGTTTTACAAGATCTTCTCATCCATGAATGTCGGTGCCTCACCAAACTACAACGTCGTCCACAGTTCCATTACATTGAGCCATGGCAGTTAAAGAAGCGCCAAACTGCATTAATTCTACAATACGGATACACATACCCCTCGTTTCATTTTTTAGCCCATTTTCATGCTATTTTGGAAGAAAGAGGAAAAGAACGTTATTGCAAGAGAAGGATGAAGCTGGCTAGCAATAAAGAGGCCTGTTTCCATTGTGTCCTCGCGGGAGCTTATGCAGGAAGTGTGCAATAAATATACCATTTCTGATATGATAGAAATCGGGCCCGTAATTCTCAACGACCCACTAGCGAGCACTAGGGAAGACAATATCCAGCGTGTTTGGCTCCTGAAGCAACACAAAAAGAGGATATCATTTTGCTTTGGTTTTTATTGGTTTCCCCATAATGAGTGTTGGGCAAACAAAGAGAGAACAAGGCAGACGAATCCAACCATGTTATTGGGATTTGGGATGTCAAGTGAGATCTTTGACAGAAACGCAATAGCAACAGGAATGGGTAGATGTTAGAGAGCAGAAGTTAAGCGTGAAGGTCCTTCAGAACCATAGCTAGGACCTTATCGAAGAGTTATGGATGTGTCACCTAAAGTTACACACTTGTAACTGGTCTTCATGAATCAAGCGTGAAGGTCCTTCAGAACCATAGCTAGGAACTTATTGAAGAGTTATGGATGTGTCACCTAAAGTTACACACTTATAACTGGTCTTCATGAATCAAGCGTGAAGGTCCTTCAGAACCATAGCTAGGACCTTATTGAAGAGTTACGGATGTGTCACCTAAAGTTACACACTTATAACTGGTCTTCATGAATGAAGCGTGAAGGTCCTTCAGAACCATAGCTAGGACCTTATCGAAGAGTTATGGGTGTGTCACCTAAAGTTACACACTTGTAACTGGTCTTCATGAATGAAGCGTGAAGGTCCTTCAGAACCAGAGCTAGGACCTTATCGAAGAGTTACGGATGTGTCACCTAAAGTTACACACTTGTAACTGGTCTTCATGAACTATATATTCCCTAGTTTACTATTTAACCTTAAACATGCCTTGGAAACTGTCGCACCTCAGACTAGTTCACCTTGCTGTAGACACCAGGCAACACACAGTAGATAGTCTTTTGTAATTTTATTGAGCAAAAGCAGAATGTATATAATATCAAAGCAGACAGAAATATAGTTCCAAAGGTAGATGCAAAATAGAGTCAGAAAATCCAATAATCCATAGATAAGAAGCAATAGTCCATTCCCAAAGATACACAAATCCAAAGGTTACAAGGATTCATGAACAAGAGTATATCCAAAGAGTATATCCAAAGAGTATATCCAAGAGTATATCCAAGAATTCATGAACAAGAGTATATCCAATTCATGAACAAGAGTATATCCTATATGAAGACATAGACCATCCACCCTGATGAAGCGAGAATTTACTTTGACAAACATTTGCCCTTCAAATCTTTGTCAAAAATACATTCTTTTTCCCTTCACTGGCCTCCCTTTTCTCAGCTAATCTAAGACTTTGCCGTGGCATTCCTTTCCATTGTAAGCGATCAGCCCGAGAGAGCAACGGGCCTTCAAACTCGCCCTGACCATCAAGGTCAAACTCCCCATTACCATTATCTTGTACCTGAACATGAGCCTGAGACAGATCAAGCTCATTATTTCCCATGGGAATGTTTCCTTGGTTCTCATCAGTGATAGGCTGCATCTGGAACTCATCAACAGGCTGCACTTCTGAACCAGCCTGAGTCTGAATTCCATAATTCCCCACAGCATCATCCTGAAACTCATCATGAATCCCATCATCTGACATCTGCATCTGTAATCCAAAATCCCCTTCCTCATCTTCACTCTGAAACTGCTGCTGAGTCACAACAGAAACCTATTTATATTCCCACACCCATTTGAAACACCCCCCCCCCCCAATGCAAACTTGCGCTATCACTATCCATAGGGTAAGAGGGTAGGTCACACCATCAGGAGGAAACTGAAAGAGGGTAATGGAGCAGCCAACTCTCACTTGTTGCTCCGCCCCCTCACGTGGATGGGTCGGCAGACCAGTTGGCCTCAGCAAGTCTAGTTCTTTCTTGGGATCTTTCCAATAATATTTTATGCAGTATATTGATTTTTATGATTGTTTTACTGATGTTGATGTCTTATTGATGTGAAAAATTGTTTTTACTGTTTTATCGCTGTGATTGTACTTTTATTTATTTATTTATTTATTTATTTATTTATTTATTTAAACTTATATGCCGCCACTCCCCTAGGGCTCGGGCATGGCCCCGTGTAAGCCGCTCCGAGTCCCTCCGGGGAGATGGGGCGGGGTATAAAAATAAAGTTGTTGTTATTATTATTATTATTATTATTATTATTATTAACACAACGACGTTGTATGGCACAGCAAACAAGATAGATATGCTGGATTTCGTTTCGCAAAACCACAAGTCGAACACTTCCCAAGTGTCTAGGACTGTGTGATGTATTTTCTGATGATGTGTGCAGATCCCAGTAGGGTGGCCTTTTGCAGTTGGCAGATGGTGATTTTGTCAATGTCTATTGTTTCCAAATGCCGGCTGAGATCTTTTGGCACAGCACCCAGTGTGCCCATCACCACCGGGACCACCTGTACTGGTTTCTGCCAGAGTCTTTGAAGTTCAATCTTGAGGTCCTGATAGTGGCTGAGTTTTTCCTGTTGTTTTTCATCTATGCGACTGTCACCTGGGATGGCGACATCAATGATCCAAACCTTGTTCTTTTCCACAACTGTGATGTCTGGTGTGTTGTGTTCCAGAACTTTGTCAGTCTGGATTCGGAAGTCCCACAGTATCTTTGCGTGCTCATTTTCCAATACTTTTGCAGGTTTGTGATCCCACCAGTTCTTTGCTGCTGGGAGGTGGTACTTGAGGCATAAATTATTATTATTATTATTATTATTATTATTATTATTATTATTATTATTATTATTATTATCTGCCCTCCTGTGCCTTAAGCTTGCTTGGCTGCGGGTGGGACTTCTAGGAGCAACACTCCAGGAAGGACCGGAACCACTGTAAGACATGCCTCTGAAGCGTCTCAGAAGGATACCGCTTCTGAATATGTTCAGAAGAGGTTTACCATTGCCGTCCTCTGAGGCTGAGAGAGCACGACGTGTCCAAGGTCAACCAATGGCTTCAAAGCTACGCAACGTTCATTGCATCCTTGAGGAAAGATTCCTACTCAGTGCTTGAGCATCCAGCACACCTTGGCTTTCTCTTCTACCGTTCCCAGTTTATTGCATACAGGTGCTGATTCATTAAAGACAAAGAGGCAATTGTCGTAAGTAAAATGCAGTTATTTGAAGCAATTGGGAAGCCTCTCCAGATTATTTCCCTCCCCATTCATGATGAGCCGCTAAACCCGATGGGTTTCCTAGAAGAGATAAAAGCACGAAATGCTTGCAATCCATCAGCGCCGAGATAGGGATATTCCACCCACCCCGCCACGAAACAATGGGTATAAAGTTACCAACAGCCTCCAAAATATTACGGCGATCAAATATGCATTGTGGTATCCAATGTTCATAAACATTTCCAAGGGATAAGTGAGGCAATCAATCCACGTTTGTTGTGTATCGTGTTGATTTGCTGGGTTTTTTGAAAAAAATATCTGTTTTCTCCCAAAGGGAACACAGTTCAAAATGGATACCTGTGCAGGATTTCTAAAGAAGTATAAAACAATAAACAAGGATAATAAATTGCTTTGGAGGTTTCCTCCCTCCCTCTTCCTTTTTCACATTGTTTTCTTGTTGGTTTATTTCGCTATAAAGCATTTGTGATTTGTTGCATGGGGAGCCTTACTAGTTTCCATACAAAAAGAAGTGCCCAGAGCCGGAATCTTGTTGGGAAGTTGCAAATGTGCAACCTATTATAGTTTCACAGTAGATCTGGAACAGGTATGGGCAAACTTCGGCCCTCCAGGTGATTTGGAGTTCAACTCCCATCAGCTGTTAGGAATATGGTCAGTCAAAAGGCCAATGTCATGATCTCTGATCTTTGACATCTCCGGACACAGAGCAAGCGCTGACATAGAACAGATGCCAGCCATAAAACCTCAATTACCCTCTGGTATGTAAGAGCCCCTATATAAATGGGCTACAGAGAAGATTCTGGTATTCTGTACAATAAAACCTGTTGGAATCTACCAGTGTGTGTCTTGGTGCTTTCTTTTGGGGAAGACTTACCCACAGCACAACTGGAAGAAGAGAACCTAACAGCCAAACAGGGAATAGGGTTACAGCCTGTGCTCTTTGGGTTAGGGTTAGTAGCTTGGGAGTTCTCCTGGATTCATCGCTGAGCCTGGAAACCCAGATTTCGATGGTATCCAGGGGAACATTCACACAATTAAAACTTGTGCACCCGTATCTTAAGAAACCAGACTTGGCCACGGTAGTCCATGCTCTGGTTACATCTCAAATAGACTACTGTAACGCAACCCACGTGGGGCTGCCTTTGAAGACTGTTTGGAAGTAGTCCAGAACAGTGTACAGTGAGCAGACATCCCTTCTGTTATGTCAGCTCCATGGTATTTTGGCCTTGGTCCCATGTGAGCCTCTCAGAGTTCCTTTGGGGAAATAAGGCGGGATACAAGAATAAAGTTATTATGATTATTATGATTATTATTATTATTGCATTTATTATTTTATTCTATTTATTATTACATGTATTATTTTTCTGTATTTATTATTATTATTATTACATGTATTATTTTACTCTATTATTTTTAAAAGGATACATAAGCACATTTACATTGAAGAAGATGAGAATCATGATTTAATCAGAGTTGGACAGTCTTATCTTAAATTTGAGCTTTATGTAAGTATTCAAAAACATGTAACCTACTGATGCCTCCATTAATGTCATTTTATTGGGATCTATTTTTATTTCTGAAATTTACCACCCTCGGCTTATACTGGAGTCAATGTTTTCCCAGTTTCTTTGTGGTAAAATTAGGTGCCTCGGCTTATATTCGGGTTGGCTTATACTCGAGTATATATGGTACATAAATTCCTTTTGTATATTGGCTAACAGCTACAGAGTCAAGAAGGCAAACTTCTTCTAGTACAGATGTAAACAAGAAGCAAATTCTTTCTATTTAGAATATGTGCACAGGTAGGATATTATCATCCCCTGTCCGAAACCTCCTTTCTTGATATGGCGATAAATATACCTGTGTCTTGTCTTCGTGCCTTTTAACGTCACAGATAAAACTGCAATAGTTAGTGATAGATGTGTCGGACCTCCGAGAGACGGTTATCGATAATAAGAGTCGGCGGGGAACACGAAACCTTGATCACAGGGAAGTCAAAATTGGTTTGGATGACACTTTTAGGCCATGAAAGGGAGGATTTAATAGGATTAGCTCCACCGCATCAGGAATGCCTTTGAAAAATCCGCGACGACGACGGAGGTGAGAAGCGGGTGACAAGGGGCAAAGGGAACAGGTAGGATTCTGATCTCCAAAGTGCCGTCTTACCATTTTTCCTCTTTTGTTCTTGGCTGAGAACAATTAATTCCTCCTTTACAGACTAGCGCTGACAGAGAGAAAAAGGAAGGTCTATGTATGTGTGTGTATGTATATCTAGATATATAATAAAAGTCAGTGTTTGTATGTATGCGGGTATGTATGTATGCGGCGGAGTATGTGGCAGCTTTCTGATTGGCCACCACTTACACAGACAACTACAACCACCACGAATGACGAATCTGGACCAAACTCGACACACTTAATCCCCATGACACACTTTACGTCCTGGTGCCATTTGTGGGATGATGGACCATGGGTGATGGGATTTGTAGTACTCCCACAGGCCACAGCGACGCCCACCAGTGACGGAACTGGTCCAAACTTGGCACACGGAATTCCCATGAACCCCTTTCCATCCTGGGGCAGAAAGGGGGAGGATGGACCAAGTAGCTTCACTCACTTCTTGCTCTGGGAGTTGTAGTTCACCCTTATACAGACAGCACTGAACCCAGCCGATGTCGGATTTAGACCAAACTTGGCACACTGCCTCATCATGCCCAACTGTGCATACAGGCACGGTTTCGGGGTGATTGATTGGCTCTGGGAGTTGTAGTTCACCCTTATACAGACAGCACTGAACCTAGCCAACTTCACATCCTGACCAAACTTGGCACACACATTTCTCAAAATACCCGGGCACTGCCGGGTCCCCAAGCTAGTATGTATATATATACGTACTTTTTGCTAAGGTAGTTTTAAAATAGTGCCCGGGAATAGCTCCGGGAATTTATGGCAGTGTAGACTCATATAATCCAGTTCAAAGCACATAATGTGGATTACAAAGCAGTGTCGATCCAGGCTAAGATTCCTGCATCCATGGGGAAGATATTCCCAGCCAGATTGCAGTTACCTGAAACCAAGGATTTTGGAACCGAAATCCACCAACCTTGGGGTTCCTCCAACTGTCCTTAATTTTGAGTTGCTGTGTCATCAAGCTCCCAAGGAAATGGATCACCCAGTTGCAATGAAAAGGCAACGGACAAGAAACATTGGCTACGATCCCCTCCAAAATGGTTACAAATGCCCAGCCTTGGCAGAATCTGGGCAGATCCCCGTCTCTGATTATGTGGCAGATTTGTCACGGGCCTTAATACTCCGAGGAGGCAAGTGCCATACGCTGTAGCAATTGCACCGTTCCATCAAAGCTGTTATGAAATTGGAGGTGAATTAAACCATGCCTCCCAGACGTAAATCATGCCCCAAGATGGGAAACAGATTGCCAAAGATGTCCAAGGCATCGTTCATCTTCTCCCGTTCGCCCAGCTGGGCACAAGACAGTGTTTTGCAAAGAAGGCTTTGTTGGAAATGCCCTTGCGAAGAGCAAAAGGGACCGAATTTCAAAGCCTGGTCCAAACTATCTTGACCTGAATTCTCTTGCTTATTCCCAACCTGAGGAGCTTGAGACTACGTATTTTGACTCCAATGTCTAGGTTGCGCATAATGACTTGCAACGGTGCCATATTTTCATGTCTTGTTTTCGGGTATATGTTCATGTTCACCGGAGCTTGACGTTTTAGGACTACATCCTTGACACTCGCCCTGGAGATCTTCCCGACAACAAAAGCCAGCTTTTCACAAAGTCTTCTTTTTCTTATTCCTCTTCAACTGGAAGTCAGACGTTTCCCTGGCTATCAAGTAAGGCAACTCCCACACAATCGTATCACATTTCATCCATACCATTCGCTAATGTTCTTCATCCAACCGGGCTGTGGCTACTTTTGTATTATTATTACATTTGTTATTTCACTCTATTATTATTAAAAGGATACATAAGCATATTTACATTGAAGAAGATGAAAATAATGATTTAATCAGAGTTGAACAGTCATATCTTCAATTACAGTTTGATGTAAACATTCAAAAACATTTAACCTACTGATGCCTCAATTAATGTAATTTTATTGGTATCTATTTTTATTTCTGAAATGTACCACCCTCGGCTTATACTGGAGTCAATGTTTTCCCAGTTTTTTTATGGTAAAATTAGGTGCCTCGGCTTATATTCAGGTCGGCTTATACTCGAGTATATATTATTACTTGTATTATTTTCCTATATTTATTATTATTATTTTATTATGACACAGTAAACAAGATGTCTATGCTGGATTTCGTATCACAAAATCACAAGTTGAACACTTCCCAAGTGTCTAGGACTGTGTGATGTATTTTTAGATGATGCACGCAGATCCCAGTCGGGTGGCCTTTTGCAGTTGGCAGATCGTAATTTTGTCAATGTCTGTTGTTTCCAAATGCCGGCTGAGATCTTTTGGCACGGCACCCAGTGTGCCCACCACCACCGGGACCACCTGCACTGGTTTCTGCCAGAGTCTTTGAAGTTCAATCTTGAGGTCCTGATAGAGGCTGAGTTTTTCCTGTTGTTTTTCGTCAATGCGACTGTCACCTGGGATGGCAACATCCATGATCCAAACCTTTTTCTTTTCCACAACTGTGATGTCTGGTGTGTTGTGTTCCAGAACTTTGTCAGTCTGGATTCGGAAGTCCCGCAGTATCTTTGCGTGTTTATTATTATTATTATTATTATTATTATTATTATTATTATTATTATTATTACATTTATTATTTCATTCTATTATTATTAAAAGGATACATAAGCACATTTACATTGAAGAAGATGAAAATAATGATTGAATCAGAGTTGAACAGTCTTATCTTAAATTACAGTTTGATGTAAAGATTCAAAAACATTTAAACTACTGATGCTTCAATTAATGTGATTTTATTGGTATCTCGGCTTATACTGGAGTCAATGTTTTCCCAGTTTTTTTGTGGTAAAATTAGGTGCCTCGGCTTATATTTATTTATTTATTTATTTGCAGCATTAATATTCCGCCCTTCTCACCCCGAAGAGGACTCAGGGCAGATCACATTACACATATAGGCAAACATTCAATGCCTTTTTAACATAGAACAAAGACAAGACAAACATAGGCTCCGAGCGGGCTTCGAACTCATGACCTCCTGGTCAGAGTGATTCATTGCAGTGATTCATTGCAGCTGCTCTCCAGCCTGCGCCACAGCCCGAGCCCGGGTCGGCTTATACTCGAGTATATACGGTACTGTAAATAAATAAATATCTTTAACCTTCTCATACAAAGAGTGCTGGGCCTCGTCAAATTACAAATCCCATGATTATATGGGAGTTAAAGTGCTCCCAAAGTGCATTTGTTTTACAGTGTAGATGTACCTTTACTCTCCAAGGAGAGCATGTTTTTCCCAAAGGTGAAAAATCCTTTGCTTCATGAGGCTAAGCCATAACGAGGACGAAGCTGAGATCGAACCAGGCCACAGGAAAGCCTTCCCTGGCCAATCTCAGTCCCAGAAAACGGTTGTGTTTCGGCCCCGTCACCGCCTGACAGATCTTCCCAGGAGCAAGAGCCGGGTGAGGTGAAACAGCGCGGATTTCTCCGTTGGGAAATACGGCGAGGGAAACAAGCCTGACCTCAACCGCCCTCCAGGGCATGGGAGCTGCCACCGTGAGCGACATTTTTAATATTATTCTTATTATCGGCGAGGCTGGGACGGAATATCTGCCGCCGAGCTGCTTGCTAAGCCCGTTCACGGCGGCAAAGTCACCGCGGGGCTTATTAGGATTCCGGTCTTATGTAAGGGGTTTGTTTGCCGGCTCTCCAAATTTATGACACAATAATGGAGTGGGACCAAAGCGGAGAAATTAACATCCATAAGCAGCGGTGGCGACAAGGAGGAAAGTGCATCACGTATGTCGCCGGAGATATTAATCAGCCATTTTTCATTTGCAAAGATGGGATCAATTGTTGCTGTTATGAAGTGCCGCCGAGTTGTTTCCGATTTTCGGAGATTCTGAGGTGACCTGATCTCACGGCAAGATTCGTTCAGTGCGAGGCTTGCCTTTGCCTTCCTCTGAGGCTGAGAGAGTGTGACTTGCCCAAGGTCGAACACAGATCCAGTTTCTGGATCCAATTGATCTGCTTTGAACTGGATTATATGAGTCTACACTGACAGTTCAAAGCAGAACGCCCGAATTCAGAAACTGGATATATGGCAGTGTAGATGGAGCCATAGAGTGTGTCCACACTGTAGAATAAATGCAGTTTGACACCTCTTGACCTGCAATGGATCAGTAACATAGATACATAGGATGTATAATTTTTCAAGGTCTTTCTCTTTCTCTCTCAAGACTGCTGGTGCCTTGGCAAACAACAAATCCCAAAATTGCATGGCATTGTGCCGTAGCAATTAAAGCGGTGTCAAGCTGTATTAGGGCGGTATATAAACAAAGTTTTATTATTAGTATTTATTATTGTCCTTTTAGCCTGGTCACCCCAAAGGTGTAAATGCACCCTTGTCCTGTCTCAAACTATTTCAAACAACTGACACCTTGCCAAACTACAAATCCCAAAATTGCATGGCATTGTGCCGTAGCAATTAAAGTAGTGTCAAGCTGTATTAGGGTGGTATATATATAAAGTTTTATTATTAGTATTTATTATTGTCCTTTTAGCCTGGTCACCCCAAAGGTCTAGATGCACCCTTGTCCTGTCTCAAACTATCTCAGCAGTTTGCTAAACTACAAATCCCAGGATTGCATGGCATTGTGCCGTAGCAATTAAAGTAGTGTCAAGCTGTATTAGGGTGGTATATAAATAAAGTTTTACTATTAGTATTTATTATTGTCCTTTTAGCCTGATCACCCCAAAGGTGTAGATGCACCCTTGTCCTATCTCAAACTATCTCAGCAGTTTGCTAAACTACAAATCCCAAAATTGCATGGCATTGTGCCGTAGCAATTAAAGTAGTGTCAAGCTGTATTAGGGTGGTATATAAATAAAGTTTTATTATTAGTATTTATTATTGTCGTTTTACCCTGATAACCCCAAAGGTCTAGATGCACCCTTGTCCTGTCTCAAACTATCTCAAACGACTGATACCTTGCCAAACTACAAATCCCAGCATTGCATGGCATTGTGCCATGGCAATTAAAGTGGTGTCAAGCTGCATTATCCTCCCTTTGGTTTGATCGCCCCAAAGGTGTAGATGCCCCCTTGTCCTGTCTCAAACAACTCAAATAACTCCATTTAACCTTGCTTTTGCTTCTCTCCTCTGTTTCTGTTTCCTCTGTGCCAGACTTTCCGCCGCATGCACGCTCTCGGGTATGGAGACCTGACCTCTTGGACTCCATAAAAGTTCACAATGATGGCATTGCTGCTGTTGTTATTGTTAAAAGCAATAACCTTTGTGAGTCCGCACACATCGATTTTGCAATGGAGCCAGGCCAGGGTAAAGAGTATTAGCATCTCTCGCTCCAGCCTGGAGCAGCTTCACAAATCTCTACCAGTGGAGATATAAAGGCGGAAGAAACAATGACTGTTGCTGGTGGAATAAGCAAAAGGGAATGATGTAGTGCAACTCTGAGCAGGAGATGGAGTGCACCTTGAAGACTACAAGGAAAGAAAACATACCTATATTCATGATTTCAGCCCAGGATTCCATAACATTGAGCCATGGCATCTCAAGTGGTGCCAAACCACATTCATTTGACACCCTGATCCCTTTATATCGTCCACGTACAGCAACGTTTGACATCCGTAAAGGAACAAAAGCTCCCACTTTCTCTCTCTCTCTGAAATACAAGAGTTATCCAGAAAGTAGATTACGTTTCAGAATTAAAAATGAACAAAGTATAGGAGAAAACATTTACCATATGTAGTTGAAAGCCACACCAAAATACCACTTCTCAACATAGTCGCCATTCAAATCTAGGCACTTATCATAGCGATGAATGAGCTTGGCAACTCCTTCCCCACAAAACTCAGCCGCTTGCATCCTCAAAAAGTATAGGAGGAAACATTTACCATATGCAGTTGAAAGCCAGACCCAAATATCACTTCTCAACATAGTCGGCATTCAAATCTAGGCACTTATCATAGCTATGAATGAGCTTGGAAACTTCTTCCCCACAAAACTCTGCCGCTTGCGTCCTCAACTAGCCGGTCACCCCTACCCGCAGCTGCGCATCATCGCCAAAACACTGCGTTGAGGACGCAAGCGGCAGAGTTTTGTGAGGAAGGAGTTGCCAAGCTCATTCATCGCTATGATAAGTGCCTAGATTTGAATGGCGACTATGCTGAGAAGTGATATTTGGGTCTGGCTTTCAACTGCATATGGTAAATGTTTTCTCCTATACTTTGTCAATTTTTAATTCCAAAACGTAATCTACTTTCTGGATAACCCTCGTACTTCCAAGAAAACATTGGGATGAGCCTGTCTCCCCAATCTCCCTGTTCGGGTTTTTTGCTAATTTCTCTTTCCGCCATGATAAATGATCCTGCCAACAAAGTGACAACTTCCTAATCTGCGTGGAGACAGATGGGTCCCTCTGAAGAGGAGAAAATGTGCAGGTGATGTTGAAACGGGAAAAAAGCACAAAATGTTCTAGATGCAAACATTGGGGGTTCCAAAACATGTCTGTTGCTTTATTGGGATTTCAGAAGGATGGCAACACATACAGGCATCTATGCTGACAATCGTGTCATCACCGCTCAAGCAGGGAGCTTTGACATGGTTGAACAGAAGCTCTCCGGAGCTATAGGTGCTCTTACTGCCTATTACAGAGAAAACCAGCTGATTCTCAATCCATCTAAAACACAGATGTGTGCTTTTCACCTTAAGAACAGACAAGGATGACATGGGAACAGGGGCGGTTCAACCGCGAGGCAAACTAGACAGTTGCCTGTGGCGCCATCCTGTAGGGGGCGCTGTTGAGGCAACTCCTGCCTCCACCTCCGTAAGGAAGACGTTCCCTGCTTTGCAGAGCAGAGACATGCTGCTTCTTGGCTCCCCAAAGCAGTGAATGTCTTTCTTCTCGCCCCTTCCTTGAGGCCAGGTCTCCAGGCTGCCTGGCTATGTTCCAGAAGCATTCTCTCCTGACATTTCACTCACATCGATGGCAGGAATCCTCAGAGGTTCTGAGTTCTGTTGGAAGCTAGGTAAGTGGGGTTTATATATCTGTGGAAAGTCCAGGGTGGGAGAAAGAGCTCTTGTCTGTCTGAGTCTAGTGGGAATTTTGCAATTGGCCAGCTTGATTAGCATTTAATGGCCTTGCAGATTCAAAGCCTGGCCGCTTCCTCCCTGGGGGCATCCTTGGTTGGGAGGTGTTAGCTGGCCCTGATTATTTCCTGTATGGATTTCCCCCATTTTCATAGTGTTGTTCTTTATTTAGGCTTTTCCTTAATCCCTCCTTATTATCCGACAAATTCGCTTGTCCAACGCTTTTATTTTTCAGTAATTGGTTTGGGGTGGGGCGCCAAAATTCTGTTCGCCTACACTTGAAAATTACCTTGCCTGGGAAGGAATCCCACTGGAGCATGGTGGCACACCAAAATACCTGGGAGTCACTCTGGACTTACAAGAAGCACTGCTTGAATACCAAGCAAAAAGTGGGTGCTAGAAATAATACCATACCAAAGCTGACCGGCACTATATTTTCAAATATTCTTCCCATCCCGCAATGATAACCAAGGAGATCGAAATGAAAGATAGCGGAGCAAATGCAGAATATATCTAGGAAACTTCATTACACCCTCCGGCCCATCTACTTTTAAGAGCAAAAGCTTTCAATGTAAAGATTATTAAATTGCTTTAAGATTAAATGTGGCATGCTCAGGCACAGTCTTAGTCAATGTCTAATGCATGAGCCGAAGTTTAAAAAATGCATGGAAAAAGGAACAATGTCTCAAAATAAAAGAAAACATTGGACAAACCCGTCCTTCCAGAAATTGGACTGGTATGATTTAATCTGGAATACTGTGGTTATTTGGGGATCAATTCTGGATATGTGAAGCCCAAGGCAAGCTTAGAGAATTAGAAAACGGAAAAGTTGCTCAAAGAAAGGGCAAATTGTCCATAAGGGTTCAGTATTCCGTATCCAAAATGCTTGGGATCAAGAATGTTTTGGGTTTTTTGAGATATTGGAATACTTATATATATGCATACAGTGATATTTTGGAGATGGAATCCAAGTGTAATCGTGAACTTATATTTACCGCATTGGGAAAATATTAAACATGCATAAGGCACAGTCGTGGTTTTGGCCACAGTCTTCTGAAGCTTTTCAGGTTCCAAATATCTTCGCTCTCGTTTTCTTCTGAATCCCCAGCCTCTTTTTGGTTTGAAAATAGACTCTCCCAGCAGCACATATGGCCTGCAGCTATTCTGGAAGGGAAAATCTTAGACGAACCGAGGAGATAATCCTTATTTTTCAGATCGTTTTAGCTATTTTAGGCAGGACAAGGCAGAAGAGGGGATAACCCGATGGTCTAAGATCTATTATCTGAAACACAGTGACAAGCGGCCCTCCTCCTGCAAGGAAAAGCCTGGCCAATTATCCGCCAGGTTGGAAACCGCAATGGAAGTGAGGTGGAGGAAAAGAAAAGAGAAACAAGTCATAGGAAATATCTGAAGTTGGAAATCAAAGCAGATGGGGATGCAACGTCGTCCTCCCACACATCTAAATCGAAATGGAATCTCAATTAGAAGAAGGCTATAGTCCACCTTCCCTATGCAATGGGAACTCAATGAATCCTTGCAAACTGTACCAAGTTGTTGAACTGACATACAATCCTTTCCCTTTGTCTGGATCTTAGCCCATGAAAATGGGAGAATATATTCTGTTATCTCCTGCCAGAGCCAGAGGTCTCTAGTTGACATGGATCACCTCCAGGCATTTCATAGCTAACTCCAAATCTGACCCTGAGATCTTTAGTTTTCATGGGTTGTCTCCAGGCTAGATCACAAGACCTCCAGTTTTCATGAACTATCTCTAGTACAAGTCCTAAGACCTCCAGTGTTCCACTGCAAGTCCCGAGACCTCTAGGACAAGTCCTGAGGGCCTCCAGTTTTCATCAACCATCTCCAGGACAAGTCCTGGGGCTTCTAGTTTTCATGAACCATCTCTAGAACAAGTCCTGAGGCCTCTAGTTTTCATGATATCTAGGACATGTCCTGAAGCCTCCAGTTTTCATGAACCATCTCCAGGACAAGTCCTGAGGCCTCTAGTATTCATCAACCATCTCCAGGACAAGTCCTGATGCCACCAGTTTTCATGAACCATCTCCAGGACAAGTCCTGATGCCACCAGTTTTCATCAACCATCTCCAGGACAAGTTCTGAGGCCACCAGTTTTCATCAACCATCTCCAGGACAAGTCCTGATGCCACCAGTTTTCATCAACCATCTCCAGGACAAGTCCTGATGCCACCAGTTTTCATCAACCATCTCCAGGACAAGTCCTGAGGCCGCCAGTTTTCATCAACCATCTCCAGGACAAGTCCTGATGCCACCAGTTTTCATCAACCATCTCCAGAACAAGTTCTGAGGCCACCAGTTTTCATCAACCATTTCCGGGACAAGTCCTGATGCCACCAGTTTTCATCAACCATCTCCAGGACAAGTCCTGAGGCCGCCAGTTTTCATCAACCATCTCCAGGACAAGTCCTGAGGCTGCCAGTTTTCATCAACCATCTCCAGAACAAGTTCTGAGGCCACCAGTTTTCATCAACCATCTCCAGGACAAGTCCTGATGCCACCAGTTTTCATCAACCATCTCCAGAACAAGTCCTGAGGCCACCAGTTTTCATCAACCATCTCCAAGACAAGTCCTGAGACCACCAGTTTTCATCAACCATCTCCAGGACAGGTCCTGTGACCTCTAATCCTCAGGAATCATCTCTAGACCTGGCCCTGAGGTCTTTAGTTTTCATGGGTCTTCTCCAGGCCAAGTCCTTAAACCTCTAGTTCTCATAAATGTTCTCTAGACTGGAGTCAAAGATCTTTGAGTCCAGTTTTTTGTTTGCATTGTAGCCATCCCTTATTTGACTGTTTGGAAGGGCCAAGAGCAAGGAAAAGCTGTCTGAGAACTAAAACCCAACCTTTTCTGAAGGCTTAGGCTCTGAAAGACTTTGGTCCACATATCCACGATGGGATTTTGCAACTGTGACCAATCCGCCATTGAGGATGAAACATCACAGAAAAGAAGAAGATCACAGGAAAAAAAACTGATCACTTTTTTGGCAATTGGACAAATGAAGACCGCTTGTAGATAAGACCCTTGCTTTGTGCTGCCTTAATTAAAATTATGAAACTGAAATTTATCTCTTTTGCTGCCTTGCCAGCTAGGAAATAATACAGAGAACAAACACAAAAGCCTAATAGCATTTTAAACATGATTTAAGGCCTAGTTGCATTTTATTTGCTATTGCCTTATAAGTTGCTTTCTTTTCCATGGAATAGAGTGGATACCTTGCAGAAGATACAGAATAATTAAGTGAATTAAGCTGAGCACCACATTTGTTTTCTGACCCTTTCGGAGTAAACATTTCTCTTTTTATTTACTTCTAAGTTGCTTAATGTTTGCCAAAGCACTTAGGTTTGGAAAAAGAATAAGTGTTTTTATATGCTTTCATGGCAAAACAATAGATTTTTTATGCTTTCATTATAAGCTTATTAGAAAATCCAGGTGCTAAAAGAGTTGGCTTATTTGGGTTTATTATCCTGGGTGAATAGCCAATGTTTATTATTTGGATTTTGCCATTAGTTGTTGTGTTGTAAGCATTATCCTCAAATCTTTTTAGTGACTACTACACAACAAATGGCAATAAGAGAGAGGCTTTTATGACTCTAAGGATAAATTTGGGTACAAAAAATTGTGAATGTTGAATGTTGAAAGAAAAATGCAAAGGGTATCCACACTGTCGAATTAATGCAGTTTGATGCCATTTTAACTGTTCTGGTAGCCTTGTCAAATTCTGAATACTCTGAGGATAAGGAAGGGGATGCTGGGATAGATTCAAAGAGCCCAAAGGAGGATAGAAGTAGCCTAGCAAGAGTTGTTTTGGAATCTCCTGGCAGTTCCCACGAAATTGGAGAAAGTGATATCAGTTCTCATGAGAACCTGACAAAAGTGCAGGCTGAGAGAAATGTGGAAGATGAAAGTTTGTTTAGGTGAAGGCATTTGGAACTGCTGAGACAGAGCATGCAACAAAGACAGACTCACTTTTCCCAGAGGCTTAGAGATAAGGAGAGGAAAAGCAAGTGCATGAGAAATGATGTTATGGGAAGGATCGAGGCCTTTTAAAGTGGTTCCTGCTGATACAATCATTTGTGAGATTGTATTCAGGTGAACAGCTCTCGGTTTTTGGGTCTTTTCTTCTTGGAATTCATGTATTCAAGTTTCTAAGTTTGTTCTTGCTTCTAGTCCATGTGTGGCATGGGTTGCCTGCCTTGGATTCATGCTACCTTGTCCATTGATATTTTTTGGATTGACTAGAGACTGTATTTGAAAAGATTTTGGACTCTCAGCTATCTTGAAAATAACATTTTGAATATATTCTCTCTTTTGCATTTGCTTATTTTTTTATATACTCTTCTGGACAGAGTGTGATTTGTGGTGGAAAGATGTTTCAGGGCTCTAGTGAAACAACTGCCTTGACTCAATGTTGTGGAGTCCTAGGAGTTGTAGTTTGACAAGGTATTTGGCCTTCTCTTCCAAAGAGGGCTGATGTCTCGCCAAACTACAACTCCCAGGAGTCCTGGACCCATAACCCCTGTGGAAGTGGATCATTGATTGCATTTTAAATCTGTTGGATTTTCGGCCAGTTGTGTTTACTATCTGTTGAGTTTCAATTCAGGGGTAGTTTCATTTGATTGAGTTTTCAATCAGTTGGATTTTAAGTCAGGTTTATTTTAATTCAGTTCAGTTTCAAGTCCATTGCATGCATGAATTCTTCTTATAATTGGAAAGGATCCAAAATGTCGTCCACGTATGAAACATGTCATAGCAACAATGGAGTGGGGAGGAGATAGGGAGAAATTCCGGTGAATTCAGGGCACCATTTTCATGCGTTCAAAGACCATGAATAATTTATGTGGCCAATCAACTTAACAACGCAGCCCTAATATTCAAATGCATTGAGGGGGTTTGACGGTATGTTTCTATGATAGACTGAGACGGAGAGGAGAATTAACATGTATGCGTCAAGCTGCCGTCAAAATGGAGTGAGTCGTGTGGCTTGGAGCCTTGCTTGGAAAGGCCTTTAAAACCATTCAGGTGTAGAGAAATCTATGGAAAGGCAACAAAGTAAAATCGAATGGGAGTGACACCATAAATCAGGCGCATTATGTATTTATTTCTCCACGTTAAAATCCCGGCCCTCGAGGGAGCCATCCAAATGAATACATGTTTGAGCATTGCTGCATGAAGGAAACAACAGGGCGCGTAATGGAGGCCAGCAATGTGACAATGCTCAATTCAAGAACGGGAGCTTTAATGGCTAGGATTTAGTAGATGTTTGCATATTTAGGTCCTACAGAAGTAGTTGGAGATGTTGGAAAGTCCACATTGAGTTCAAGGTGGTGGAAGCAGCAGCATTCATGCATGGATACATAAGACATATTTTTCATTAATGCTCAATACACATCTTGGAGATTCCCGTGTTCTGTCTGGAGATCCCATGCTACGTCAAGTCATGTCCAACCTATGATGATTGGGTTTTCTTGGCAATATTGGTTTAGAAGTTTTCCCTTGCGTTCAGCTAAAGCTGCAAAAGTTGGTTTCCAAATGGCAATTCAGACATAAACCAGTCTTATCTGAGAGTTTTCTATATACTGTAAGACCCCCATATCCAAAGATACATCACTAGGTGGATTGCAATGACTTGACATCGTAGATGCAGGTGCAGATATCCATGGATATGGGATCTCCAGCTACTAGACTGAAAAAGCATTCATCTCTCCTTAAAAACAGTACTACCAATGCACATTATAATGCTCAATATTGTTGTGACTCAGCTGGAACCTCAAAGTGACTCTGATGGGGATTATGGAATTCAGGTTCAAGATGACTCTGATGGGATCTATGGGATTCGGGTTCAGAGTGTCCCTGCTGTAGAAGTTGAGGAACAGGGAGGATTTCCCACAGCAGGGAATGGTGTTGATGATACTGAAGCTAGCCAGTTGCAAATTGACTCAGGAAGGGAGGGCAGTTCTCAGTCTGATAGCATGCAGACAGACGCTAATGAGCTGTCTGGCCTTGATGAAACGGAATCTCTAGATCGAGCTGGCCGTTTGGAATTCAGGGTTTGCAGGAGTGTTAGAATAGCAAACAAGAAGGAGGTCAGAGGCCAAAGAAATGTGTTCATGCTATGCAAGGGGTATCAAAACAGTGTGTTGAGAGACAAACCTTTGTCAAAATAACTTCTAGCTCAAGTCAAGAAGCAAGCACTCGCTTTCCTGGATTATCTTGCAGCCTTTGTGTGTTCATAGGACTTTGTCATGCATTAATGGGACCTTATTTTATGCCTTATGATTTCTTGGATTATTCTTTAAAGCCTTATTTTGGAACTTTACTTTTGTTTTTTAAGAACTGTTTATTTCCTATTTCCTAATAAACTACAAAAGACTTCAACCTGTGTGCAGCCTGGTGTATAAAGCAAGGTGAAACTAGCCTGAGGTACGACAAACATGGTCTCTTGAAAAATACAGTCATGGGAAGACCTTCAAACCGATGATGATCTGTTCCTCCTAAGAACGGTCAAATGCCTGCTTCAATTGTATGTTCTCAGTGTGCTCCTTTGTGTAGAACAGAAGCACGGAACTGCACTATCGATCCCATCCTGTGTGTTTTGACAGATATCTCCTGCCCAGCATACATTTGGACTGACATCCCTGGAAAACTGGAGCAAATGCTTTGTGGTCTTTTATTGACCTTTTCAATAACCAGAAATATCAGGTGGAGAAACTTCTTGAGGTTATCCGATCCCACCCACAAATGGGAGTTGGGGGTGATGGGTGAGGTGTTCTGTGGGCGACCTAAACCTTCATTCTCAGCCACTCAAGCTTGATGCACTGTGATAACCTTTCATGGTCCTTGCCCTACTGGAACATCTAGACTTCCACCATGACATTAATTGAAATAATTGGTCCAAGTCACCTCGGGGTGATTTTGTTCATTCCTGATGATGTGTCCAAAGCTTCAAAGCACGTGCAAGGATTATGTCTCACTCAAGAGATGGAAAATCCACTCTTGGGATGAGTCTACATGCGCATGAAAACCCAGAATTGACAATGTTCCTCTGTTTCTGGTGAGAATTGTGGGTTATCCTAGGTTAAATCAGCTTCAAGCAACTTTGACGGATGCTCTGCACACACAACGGTAAACCCAACTGATTCAATGGAACAATAACAATTTGGAACAATAACATCAAGACCTATTTGAGATATCCATGGGACTGTGTTGACACAAAAATGAACGGAATATGTTTATTTCCCAATGATCTTAAATCTATATATATAAAAGAGTGATGGCATCAGGGCAGCGGACAAAACAACAAAACTACAGGCCCCCCAACCTATAAATTTGACGACACAACCCATCATTCACGGCTCTAGGTTGATACAACAAAAAGAAAAGAAAAATAAAAGTCCTAATTACAGGGAGAGAAATAATAGTTTTTATCCAATTGCTGCCAGTTAGAAGGCTAATTTCCGCCCACTTGGTCTCCTAGCAACCTACTCAGCCCAGGGGACAGGCACAGTTAGGCCTCACTTAGGCCTCTTCCACAGATTATCAGATTTTAACTGGATTATATGGCAGTGTAGACTCAAGGCCCCTCCACACAGCTATATAACCCATTTAGAATCTTATATTATCTGCTTTCAACTGGATTATCTTGACTCCACACTGCCATATAATCCATTTCAGTGTGCATACTAAACATAAAGACTACCATACAACAGACATTCAATACCACCACTACCTCAACAATTTCTCACCAACACCACCAGACAACGCCACAGCAACGCGTGGCCGGGCACAGCTAGTGTTATATATCTGCATGTATGTGGCACCAATAGTATGACATCCAGGCTACCCATGAGACAGGATATGAATGCTGTGCATAGAAAATGCCAAGTGAATATGCATGCATAGATATGATACATTGCATGAGCTACATAGCCCTCTTCTGTACTCGGTTGTCACTGCAGTGTGCCACACTGTAGACCCTTCCTACCTGTGTGTGTGTTCATATCTGACATTGCGTTATAAGTATGTATTTGGCATTAATGCAAAATGTGCTATGCACATCCATGCACGAGGCACGTTTGCCTGCAGAGCAGCAACATGTGGATAGTTCTGCTTTGGACTGAATGTGGACCTCCATCTCTTTCCTTCTGCAATCTATTCCCCCGAAAACTGGGCCAGCATCTTTCACATTCTCTTTTGTGTTGGGCGGCAACCACCGAAAGGAAAAGAGAAAGATTTGCAGGAAACATGGGACAATGCTGCCACCTTCCGGGGAAGTCTTGCAATCCTGCTGGAGAAGCTCAAAACATATTGGCCACTCACAGAGCAGGTCCAAGGTAATTTTAATGTGTAGGCGAACAGAAATTTTGCCCCCCCCCCCAACCAATAACTGAAAAATAAAAGCGTTGGATAAGCGAAAATGTTGATAATAAGGAGGGATTAAGGAAAAGCCTAAATAAAGAACAACACTCAAGGGAAATCCAGACAGGAAGCAATCAGCTTCCTGGACAGCTAATACCTCCCAAAAAAAGATTATCCCAGGCAAGAGGAAGCCAGGCCTTGAAGCCACAGCACCATTAAATGCTAATCAAGGTGATTAATTACAACATCCACACCTGCCTCCCAACGGACAAGAGCTCTTTCTCCCACCCTGGACATTACTCCACAGACAAATAAACCCCACTTGCCTTGCTTCCAACAGACGGCAGAGGGCTCCAGAGTTCTTGACGCGGGTTCCGGAGTACCCAATGTGGGCTCCGGAAGGCCCAGCGCAGGCTCCGGAATGCCCGATGTGGGCTCCGGAAGGCCCAGCGCAGGCTCCGGAATGCCCGATGTGGGCTCCGGAAGGCCCAGCGCAGGCTCCGGAGTGCCCGATGTGGGCTCCAGAAGGCCCAGCGCAGGCTCCGGAGTGCCCGATGTGGGCTCTGGAAGGCTCGACGCAAGCTTCCAGAGCTTGCGTCAGGCCTTCCAGTAGGCCGGGAGGCCCGAAGAAGGTCTGAAGAAGGCCCGAAGAAGGAGCTGGGGTTGGCGCCATCTTCCCGGGGCCTCACTGCGCCCCTGGAATGATTGTGCCACAGGTGACCGCCTAAATGGCCTCGCCGGTGGACCACCTCTGGCAACTCAAGTTATTATTTTTCATAGGAGAGACCTCCTGGAGTCTCTGAAGTTCAAGACTCCTCATGGAGTCTCTGAAGGGTCTCAATCCCATTTATGTAACCCCATTTACGCATACACAGATACCAAGAGAAGCTTCTGTTGGCCTAGCCGAATGTCTACTTCCTTCCAGCAGCTCCAACAAATGCATGGTTGAGGAGCTACATCCCAAACAGTAAACCCAAAATATAAGGTGCATCTCAATCTAAAAAGTACGCGGGGAGGAAAAATTCTCACAACACAACCCATGGCTGATGTCCATCAAGACCATCTTTCCCATCTGAAGGATGTGAAGAAACATTTAATTCCCAATGAAGGCTAAAGAAAAACACAATGCAAGGGGAACTTGGTGGTTTGGTGAAAACATTAATACTTTATTATGTCTAAATAGTTATGAATGATGTAAGTTGTCCTTCTTACCTTCAGGATAGTAAATTCAAGTGGGGAAAGGGAGATTTATACTATGCTAGGTATGTGCCTTAACGCTAAACACTCATATAGTTGAAAGATAAGGAAGAAGGAAGAATGGAGGTGGCCCGGACCATGACTAGATCTATCACGTTGGAGAGAAGGTCTCTCAAAAACATCTTATGGCTTAAGCTTAAGCCAAAGCTCAGTAGAAGTTTCTATAGACCATGAATAAGTTGCTGACCAAAAATGAGTCCTTTGTGCCATGGTTGTTGAACCTGTGGCCAGATATGGCCTTAATGGAGGTGTCTCTTTGGATAGGACCTATCTCCACCCATTTGACTGGACCGCTTTCATTCCTTGACTATGCAAACTGGGGGAGTAGTGTGAGTGTATTCGGAGTGGCGAATCCCTAAGCTGAACCGTGGTGCTCGTGGCTTGTGGGCCATGACCAGCTCGGCATTGTAGTCAAGGGGTCCAGGCATGTAGTCTTTGCTGGGGGGATTGAGCTTTTGCGATATGCTGTAGGCCGGCTGGCGGTGGAGGTAGACATTCGGCTCTGGTCTGGCATGCATGGCCGGACCGGGACCTTTGACCAGATCCTTGGCGTAGCTCCACACTGATGCGCTGGAAGCCATTGTAAGGCAAGGAGCGGATGGCTTGACAACTAACCCAGGACCCAGTGTCCCTGGAAGGGTGTATTTGTTGGGTCCTGGGGTCGGGCTGCTCTCACAATAGCATGTCCGCACACCTATGGTATATGCTGGGGCATTGGGTTCTTCAATCGGGTGTATCTTCTCAACGTAATATTCATTTGGGGCAGGAGTCGGGATAATTTCTGCAAGCCAAAAATAGATGGGAGGGAATCTGAATTCTTTACAGCTCCACAAAATATAGGAATATATATCTTGCACTCATTTGACTCTCTACAGTTCATACTACAGTATATGTGAGGTCTCCATGCCTCACTGCTTCTTCCACTACGGAGCCATGCTCTTTCCCATGGAACAATTTAGCCTCTCCAGCAGTGTTTTGGCCTTCTCCTTCTAGGTCAAACCAAGCAGAGAATTACTTTTCTAAAGAAAGCCAAGCTTTAAGCTTGGCGGCAAAATACCTGCCAACCACTCTTCATATCAAGCTTTCAATCATCAACGTTGGTGGCTTTCATGTCTGAATTTCCATTCAGTTTTGGCCTTTAGGTCAACATATTATGAAAGGGATCTGCTCCAGGAGTCGTCACCTAAGAGGATTTTTGTATAATCCAGAAGCCAATTTTTCATTCCTGAAATGAAAAATGTCTTGGGCTTCCATAACATTGAATCGCACTGGAGGACTTAGAAAATAACTAAAGGAATCTTGTGTTGTCGAAGGCTTTCATGGCCGGGATCACAGGGTTAGTTTAGTTAGTTTCTCCATACCTCACAACCTCTGAGGATGCCTACCATAGATGCGGGAGAAACGTCAGGAGAGAATACTTCTAGAACATGGCCAGACAGCCTGGAAAACATACAACAACCCTAAAGGAATCTTCTCTCTAGGCCTCCAGTGCAATTCGATGGTCACAAACATAGTCCAGATGGTCCAGAAGAACATCTAATGGATTCTTCCAGCTAAAATAACCAGTCGCCCTGATGCTTGAGGATGCTGGGACTCATAGTCCCAAAAAACCACATTTTCCCCAAATTATTGATGAGGGTAGGGGAGAACAAGCGACCACTAAGTAATTTAGCCCCACATCTTGTTTACAATCGTAGGTCTTCTCTTTGCCATTTGTAAATATCCTGGCTCTTTTAGTATGTTGTAAGTGGCGATCCTCTCCAATCCCTATTCCGACCAATTTTACAACCAGAAGATTTGCCTGTAAAACTGGAACGTACTGCTGACAAACCCCCCAAGAGACATCTTCACTTGTAATTCACTCTCTCTTAGCACTAATTCCATGCGTTGTCTCCTGGGCACTTACTAGATTACGGCTCTAACGCTACATAACTCCTTTGTATTTCCCTGATGTTATTTCGGTGGCTTTGCTGTCTATTCATTCCAGCACCGTCAACACTGCAAGTTCCCTTGGCTTCGGGAAAATGAGATGGCTCCAAATTAAGTGACCAAAACAGGCTTGGCATCTGGTGCCCCCTTTCTTTCCCTTCTGATCAGGTTTAAGGAACACCCCCATAACATGTTTGAAGAGGAATTTGACTGTTGTGCCCTAATCATAATATTTAATACTTCTAACATTCACATAAATAAGAGGGAGGACATGGGAGCCAATGGTTTGGTATACTCTTTATAGGATCTTTGTTAGCGACCAGCATGTCATCAGTATATACCTTAACTTTAAATTCTTGTCCTTTTATCTTCACTCCTTTGATATGTCTGTCTTCCCTAATCTTAATATTTAATACTTCAAGCATCCATATAAATAAGAGGGGAGACCTTGACTTTGGTTGGTTACCTTCTCATGGAGAAACAATTCCAGATTTAACCAACAAAACTTTTCTTTCTGGGACTGAATTGAGAAAGGCTGACATGCACCCCAAAGTCGTGTGGATTTTGTTCACCTTTGCTCAGTACCATTGATCGACAGCAATAACACAGGCAGCCTCCAACTTACTTGTGACCTTTCTCCCCTGCTGCATGCGGAATGATGCTGGCTTCCATATTCCTAGGTGCGAAAGGCTGGGATCCACAAAATAACAAGGCCCGGGGCTCTCCACAAATGCAATCACTTTCAAAAAGGAAATAAGAAGTCGTCAAATTATTGAGCTGGAAGGGAACATAAGGGAACATAACAACCCGCTGTACTCACAACTACGCACACATTGAATAAAACAAGGATCGCTGAGTGGTATGGAATCATGGCAGCTGTCGTTATGCAAGATCTTGGGCCTTTCTTGATGAAGAGTGCTGGTCTTTTACCAAACTACATAGCATTGTGCCATGGCAGTTAAAGAGATTAGATGCACCCACAGACGCCCTTCAGATGTCTCCAGGACCCCAGAACCATTTTCCTTGGGACATTTTCTCTCCTTACTTTTTTCATAGGATTTCACACGCATAGTGTAAGCTGGTTCAGTATATTTGGTAAAGTCGTGGTCCTTAATCCCAGTGCAAGGGTGTCTTCCATATTTCCCAGGTCCTGGCCCTGGAAGAAAATCAGAATCACGACGAGAGAATGAATTCAAGATATGGTGGAGGAGAAAAGATGGAGGCGACAATAATCTACATCCCATCTTTTACCCAATTGGGGTTATAGTTACACACACACCCCAATACAAGATGGCTCCAAATTAAGTGGCCGAACAGGGTTGGTGTCTGGTGCCCCCTTTCTTTCCCTTCTGATCAGGTTTAAGGAACACCCCCAAAACATGTTTGAAGAGGAATTTGACTGCTGTGCTTTTTGTGTGTGTTTCAGGAGCGACTGCAAGTCACTTCTGGTGAGAGAGAATTGGCCATCTGCAAAGACGTTGCCCAGGGGATGCCTGGATGTTTTGATGCTTTTACCATCCTTGTGGGAGGCTTCTCTCATGTCCCCGCATGGAGCTGGAGCTGATAGAGGGAGCTCATCTTCACTCTCCCCGGGTTGGATTTGAACCTGGCAGCCTTCAGGTCAGCAACCCAGCCTTCAAGTCACAAGGCACCCACTGTGCCACCGGGGGCTCCCATTGCTGTGCCCTAATCTTAATATTTAGTACTTCTAACATCCATAGAAATGAGAGGGAAGACATGGGAGCCAATGATTTGGTATACCCTTTATAGGATCTTTGGTAGTGACCAGCATGTCATCTGCATATAAATTAACTTTAAATTCTTTCCCTTTTATCTTCACTCCTTTGATATGTATATCTTGGACACATTCCTAAAATTACCATGAGGAAAGGAAGCCATGGATTATAACAAATTCTATTGAAAGGACCAACAGTTGGAGAGACACTGGGGTTCTCCTTTGCTTTGAGTCTTCTTTGGTTCCCCCCAATAGTATCCATCTCACCTTTATATTTGGCACTGATTGAGGCATACTGCCTACTGCCAGGCAGCTGTCTGACTGGAGACTTTGCCAAAACAGGAAGACGCTCTCCCGACGGAGCACAATTTTTCCTTCTATGTATTTCCATTGGAAAGTCCTGGAGGTGACCAGAGCTGGGGGCCACTTCAGTGGGTCAATGGGATCCCTAGAAACAAAAAGTACATCAGAATGAGCTTGGACAAGTTCCTTTGTTGGGACAAACGACTGCTTCCAGCATCTCCCCAGTTGAAACAAGATGTACAAACAACCTGATCTGGAAGATGGTAACCCTATGTCATTCTTCTTCTCTGCAGAGGAAAGAACGGGCAATTGCAGAACGTGTAGACAATGACATTCCTTTTTGGAATCTCCTTGAGAACTTCCAGAACCTTTTGAGGAATGAAGAATGAGCTGAGAAAGAACATAACTTGGAAAAATTCCTTTTGGGAAATTACATCTCCTGGAATGCCCTAGCCAGAGAGATGGAAGTTGTCATCCACAAAAATATATTTTTTCCAAGCTTTGAATCAACACGCTTTGTAATTTTCTGCTATTACTCATTGTACTAAATCTAAATTGATATTGACTATCAATTATAAATTTAAATGATATCAATTCCATTTGCCTTGACTCATGCTGCTGCTGATACTATGAATTGTCCGTCATGGAACGGATTGCTTAGATTCTCCTCTGCGTTCCTTCAAAGTTTCTCCTTCTCTGGCCACAGACTCCTTTTTTGGAACCTAAACAGCTTCCCAGGTTCCGCTCTGCCGTTGCCAAGAAATTGCTGCTGATGCAAGTCTGGAACCAGCCGTGTTTATTTCCATATTGCCATGGTTCTGGCAGAATATTAGGAAAGCAGACAGGGATTGTACGTGCAGCATTGACCAAAAGGCTCCCTGGCAGCAGAAACATTGTGCTCCTTGCAACCAGTGATAGTATCTACACTTGTAGGGTGGTCCGTCCGCTCCGGGTTTGAGTCTGAAATGTAAAGTAGCAATCCAAGGTGTTGAGATATGCCAGCACTGAATGCTTAAAAAAAATTCTTGGTGTGCCATTCGATGCTACAGCTTGGGTAGATCCTTTAAAGTTCAGGATAAGCAGAAGACCTTCTGAGCTTTGGAGGGACTCATGACTCTAACGCCCAAAAAGCTTGTGATTGTGGTTTTCCGTGGACAGTGGCAACAAAAGCAAAACAACAAATGATTGTATTGATAGACAGTCATATGTGCATTGTTTGAAGATGCATGCCACATGCCACAAAAGATCGAGCAAGGGGACACTATCTATACAATCAGGAAATGGAAACATATATCAGTCGTTATCATATATATCGGTGCGATGTTCAGTTTCATTTGTTCTGGCTATCAGTGTCAGCTCAGCTGAGATTTCCTGTGGACACGATCAAGCAAAACCACTCCACTGCTAATGTACTTTGACGTTGTCTTCTGACATTGTAGAATGGTATCACAAAGATTAAAAAGCTGATATTTTTTCAGTTTCGTTCCTCAAAGATGACACCTAAAAGTCATGGCAACCCAGCATGGTGCCATGGTTTTAGTGTTGGGCTTTAGAGGCCAGGGTTCGATTTCCCACATAGCTATGGAAACGCAGTGGATGACCTTGAGAGAGTCATCATAATATTGCCTTAGGATCACCATGGCTCTGTCTGCACTGACCATTTAATGCAGTTTGGAGCTTGTTTCAAAATGTGTTGGGCAAGACAACAAACTCCCATGAGTTTGCATGAGATAGACAGCCCTTAATGTTGCACAAGAGCTCTGCAGTTTGCGTAATCACCATCCAGGTCTCAAACTGGTTCCTGCACAACGGAACCACTTTGAAACTGCATCAAATGGTCAGTGTAGATGGGGCTAGCATTGTGAAAGGAGATCCTTTCCAAAACCAAAGCAAACATCCCAACTGACGGAAGAACTCCTTCTATCCAAAGATGCCCAAGTCACTTTGGCCAGACCCATTTCTAGATTTGTTTTCTTTCCACCAGCAACGGTTAATTCATGCCACCACAGTTAGAATAAATAAATACATAGAAGCATCCCGTTTCGCACACCCCAAGATCCCTTTTACGGTCATCCAATTTGGGGCTGATGTAGCCAGCCTGCCGGCTCTCAAAATAGCTCCCCGGTCGGTCGGTCGGCCTCTCCCAAGACGTTTCCCAAAAGCGACGGTTGGGCTCTCTTTGCCAAAAACCGCTTCTGCCCAAATTCAGTGGCAGCTTTGCAAAGCTCCACCCTGGGTTTTGCTGGGAATCCATAGTAGGGAGGGATAAGAGGAGGAAGATGGAGAAAAAGCAGGACCAGAATGCAAATAGAGAGGGAAGAAGGAGGCATGGACATTGATTGACACCCATCATGTGTCAAGGTTTTATTTTCCTTTCCATGATTACAAGGCAGATTGCAAGCATCAGTCCTCTTTGACAGAGAAAGCTAATGACCTTATCAAACTACAATTCCCATCTTTCCATAGCATTGAACCAAAGCAGTTCAAATAGCGTCGAGTTGTGTCCATACTACAATAGATGCAACATAAATATATTGGGAAAGGCGAACATCTGCCCCATCCTCTCTCCACTTTGCACTTTGAATACGCTTTGCAGCAAGTGAAGAAAACTGAGGACAAAGGGGGAAAGTGCAAGAAAGAAAGAGAAACTGGGACACTTTAAAAGCAGCTGAGAAAGTGGAACAGCAGAGGACTAACCTATTAAATTGGGTTGGTTGGAGGCCATGAATTGACCTCCATCCATTTAGGGTGGAAATAATGCAGCTTGACACCACGGCTCCTTGGGATTTGTAGCTTTACGAGCTCTGAATCCTCACCAAACTACAGTCCCCAGGATTCCATAGCATTGAGCCATAGCAATTAGCGATCTTTCGTTCTATAGTGTAGCTGCACCCTGAGAAAGGAGATTGCAACTGTTCATGGAAGTCTACGCATCCATAAGAGATGTTCGAAGAAAGTATCCAATAGTTCTGAAATGTTGGCTCTGGGATAATGAAACCCTATGGTTTAGAGGGCCGGGTGCCAATGTCCCTTGGAAGGGTGGAGTCCCAAAAGCATGAAGTCTGGAGGCTTCAAATGAATGGTTTGCACTCAGTCGGCCGGGGAGGCGAACTCCTCTGCGGTCTGGATCCACCGCAGTTGTCTCTTCGCCCACATTGAGCCAGATGTGAAGTCGGAAAGGAAAGGGGGGGGGGAAACAAAGTGTGCTCTTCGCAGCCTGCCATGGAGACAAGCACAGGAAAGAATATTAACTGCTCATTCTCACGGCTCCCCTTCCCTCTTGCAGGTTGGGCCACCCATGGAGGGTTTGACTAGCCCGGCCAACGATGCTCTTCTCTTGGCTGGATGTCAAGAGGGGGAGAGAGAAAAGCTGAGCCTCTCTCGCATCAAACTCAGATGGATCTTCTGGCATCACACACTCCAAACACCTGGGAAATTACAGTTCCAAACACAACTCTTAAGTTTTGTGAAGTCTCCTTCTATGGAGAGCTGGATGGCCATCTGTTGGGAAGGCTTGGATGGAGCCACAACCACAGCTCCGAGTTTTGTGGAGTCTCCTTCTGGATGGCCATCTGTCAGGAAGGTTTGGATGGAGCCTTCTTGTTTGGGAGAAGGATGGTTTCTCCAACTCTATGAATACACCTACACTGTGCAATTAATGACTTTAACTACTATGGGAACCTGGGAATTGTAGTTTGGTGAGGCTCCACGACTCCTTGGAGAAGCTGAGCCTCTCTCGCATCAAACTCACATGGATCTTCTGGCATCACACACTCCAAACACCTGGGAAATTACAGTTCCAAACACAACTCTTAAGTTTTGTGAAGTCTCCTTCTATGGGGAGCTGGATGGCCATCTGTCAGGAAGACTTGGATGGAGCCACAACCACAACTCCGAGTTTTGTGGAGTCTCCTTCTGGATGGCCATCTGTCGGGAAGGCTTGGATGGAGCCTTCTCATTTGGGAGAAGGGAGTCAGACTGGATAGTTTCTTCCAACTCTACGAATATACCTACACTGTGCAATTAATGACTTTAACTACTATGGGAACCTGGGAATTGTAGTTTGGTGAGGCACCAGGACTCTTTGGAGAAAACTGAGCCTCTCTTGCATCAAACTCACATGATCTTCTGGCATCACACACTCCAAACACCTGGGAAATTACAGTTCAAACCACAACTCTTTTTGTGAAGTCTCCTTCTATGGAGAGCTGGATGGCCATCTGTTGAGAAGGCTTGGATGGAGTCTTCTTGTATGGAAGAAGGGAGTCAGACTGGATGGTTTCTTCCAACTCTACGAATACACTTACACTGGACAATTAATGACTTTAACTACTATGGTAACCTGGAAGTTGTAGTTTGGTGAGGGGCCAGGACTCAAGATCTTGTACAACTACAACTCCCATTATTCCATAGCAGTTATGATGGTCTCAAACTGCTATAAGGGTGTTCTGGGGATAACTACAAATCCCAAGTCTCCGTAGAACAGTCACAATGAAGTGTGGAAAGAATCCAGATGTGTTCAGGGTGGTATGGTGCTCAAGGCTTGCTGGGGCTACTGGGAATGGAAGTCCAGAACATCTGGAGGACCAAAGGATGAGAAGGACTACTGTGGGTTTTCCACTCTTCCTATTTCCTTCTCCAATGGGCGGAAGCTTTTTCATGGCTTTGGGCCACACTCAGACATTCATTCATCTGCAGATTTTGGAGTGGGTGGATTTTCATTGGTGCCGTGGGTTTCCTGGAGGCATCTGGAAGGCTTGCCAAGACCTCCCCTTCTTTTCTCAGTGGTCCTGTCTTGGCTGCAATCTGGTCAACACACACTACCTGAGCTTGTACGGGAAGACACAACCACAGCTTTCCCTCCAAATTGCCAAAACTGTATGCGACGTACAACAGAGAGGCTGTTGTTGTGTTCGAGACAAGCCCAGTCAGGTGCCCAGGGATCACTTGATGAGCAGGGAGTGTTTCTCTGCGCTGGAATGGAAACGGGATTGCACAATTGGAAGACTTTCACCCACAAGGAAGACGGAATGAAATTGTCAGGATGGGTTGCAATGCCTATAAGCGAAACCAGATGTAGATGTATGTCCCCACTGTGCAGAATCTGGGCTAGAGAGCAAGCTCAAGACAGGAGAAATGGGCCTTCCCATCCAGAAGAGTAGTCCAACCTCCATCAAAGTCTTCTCCTGGGTGTTGGGGGAACAAACAAACAAACTTCTGAGTTCATAAGTGAGCCAAGCACTTGGCTGCTTTCTATCGGTTTGATATTACTTCAGTTGATGGCTCAATGCTATGGAACCATGGAAGATGTAGATTGTCAAGGTCTGCCTAAAAGTGCTGGTGGCTCACCTAAGAGTGCTGGTGACTATGAATCCCCTCGTCTCCTGGAGACCAAGTTCAATACTCAACCCACGAAACCATGGTGGGTCAAACAACCTCTATCCTCCCCAACGTTGTTTTTGTGTGCCTTCAAGTCATTCCTGACTTATGGTGACCTTATCAAGGGTTTTCTTGGCAAGGTTTGCTCAGAAGATGACCTCTGAGGGAAACAACATCACCCAATTGGTTTGCTTCAGAATGTCAGACTTCTGGTGAGACTTCTGATGCTTCAGAGTGTCGGAGACTTCTGATGAAAACACAGCGTCACCAACCAAACCACAATGTTGTTTTTGTGTGCCTTCAAGTCATGCCCGACTTATGATGGCCCTATCAAGGGTTTTCTTGACAAGGTTTGCTCAGAAGATGACCTCTGAGGGAAACAACATCATCCAATTGGTTTGCTTCAGAGTGTCAGAGACTTCTGATGAAAACACAGCGTCACCAACCAAACCACAATGTTGTTTTTGTGTGCCTTCAAGTCATTCCTGACTTATGGTGACCCTATCAAGGGTTTTCTTGGCAAGATTTGCTCAGAAGATGACCTCTGAGGGAAACAACATCACCCAATTGGTTTGCTTCAGAGTGTCGGAGACTTCTGATGAAAACATGGCATCACCAACCAAACCACTAGACGAGAAGATGACATTGAGGGATATGGTGGCAATTGGACCATCTCTAGTGGAGGACATCTCATACTTGTGTTGTATTAACGTCCACATTGTCTGAGTACAGATCTCCTTTTCTGGATTTGATTATTGAGACCAGAGTTTCTCACACTGTGCTCCTCCAGATGTTTTGATCTTCAACTCCCACAATTCCTAACACTTGGTAAACCATTGTGGGATTTCTGGGACCTGAAGTCCAAAACACCTGGAGGAGCATGATTTGAGAGACAATGATCTAGGCTGTTCTATTGAGCATCCTCCAAAGATACCTGTGTCTTCACAAATGGGCCATTGAGGCTTCAGTCCTCTTCATGGTGAGTCTTAACATCTACAATGGATGTGAGGAATCCACAATGCTTTGGCTTTCCTTGTAAGGAGAGCTCTCCATTGAGCATCCTCAAATGGCTGTCTTGACAATGTTGCGTCGGCCACCATGCAGATGGCCACAATAGATGTTGATCCTTGTCCTGACTATCATTCTGGGAGGAAAAAGAGCAAGGTTTTGTGAATGCTCGTGTCCGCCTTAAATCGAACACTCTGCGACGCTTGGAAAGACTTCTTATATAGACTCCCGTTTCTGCCGGACCACAGGGAAGTGGGGTTGTTTATGATATTTGACTCTCCCAAGGAAGAGGCGCATAGGGAACTATGTAAACAGGAGCTGGGCTAGAGGAACATTGTGTATATACACTGCCTCTCTTACCGCCTAGTATAAATACGATGAAAGGAGGAGCAGAGAGGCAAGCCCTGTATACATAGAAGGGAATGAAGGGAGCGTTTGTCTCCATCTGAGAACAGATGCCCGACTCTTCGGGCCTCCGGTCTCTTGAATAGTTGCGTAGAAAGGCTTCTCAGTAGACCTAACTTTTCCAAAAAAAAAAAGGGTCAGAGAAGTTCTATAGGATCTACCAAAGTTTCTTCTCTCTACCCAACAGAGCTAAGACGTCTTCCTTTGGGGTGCATCTACACCAGGCATGGGCAAACTTCAGCCCTGAGACTTCAACTCCCACAATTCCTAACAACCTCAGGCCCCTTCCTTTTCCCACTATATATCTCACAACCTCTGCTTGCATTGGAAACTAACGTTGGTTGCAAACTGTCCTTATGCGCCGTCCATGCAAGGGAGTGGCAGGGCATTCTAATAACAGGGGTATTTTGATCCGGGGTTTCCATCAAGGCAGGGATTTCTCTGGCTCTATTGCTCTGTGCCCTTGTACAATTTGCCAGCAACATCTGATTAGCAACTGTTTTCAGCACTTGAAAAAGGCACCAGCTGCCCTCGGGCTAATGAGAATGTATTTTTAACTTCCTCCAGCATGAAAACACAACGACTGACCTTTTTCTCTTCACCCCAGCCCCCCTGGATTTCTGTTCTTTCAAACATAGATACTCTCCAGAAATTAGGGTTGTGTTTTTAGGGTAAACGTTGACCCGTTTCGTGTCCTGGCTTTCCGTGGGGGCCCCAATCTGTTTTTTGGGAACCTCCCAAAATTGGGAGGGCAGATATCTGTTTTTGCTCTAGGGTGCCAAAAAATCCATTTTCTATTGGCCCACGCTGGGGGGGGGGGGGCGCTTCTCAGGCTCCCCTTCCCGTCATAGGCATTTAAGATGTTTCTACTCTAGAGGAGAGGCGCTCAGCTGCAGACACTGGTGCATTCTTTAAGGAGGCTTCTTACTTGTTTCTCTACTCTACAGGAGAGATACTCGTCGCAAGCCACACACACACTCTCCAAGACAAGGAGACAATGTTCTAGAGGAGGCGCTCAGCTGCAGGCAGGCTGCACGCCACACACACACTCTCCAAGGCAAGGAGGCAAGTTCTGTCTCCTATTCTAGAGGAGGTGCTTGGCTGCAGGCAAGCTGCACGCCACACACACTCTCCAAGTCAAGGAGGCAAGTTATGTTTCCTACTCTAGAGGAGGCACTTGGCTGCAGGCAGGCTGCATGCCACACACACTCTCTCCAGGGCAAGGAGGCAAGTTCTGTTTCTTACACTAGAGGAGGCACTCTCCAAGGCAAGGAGACAAGTTCTGTCTCCTATTCTAGAGGAGGCGCTTGGCTGCAGGCAGGCTGCATGCCACATGCACACTCTCCAGGGCAAGGAGGCAAGTTCTGTTTCCTATTCTAGAGAAGGCACTCGGCTGCAGATAGGCTGCATGTCACACACACACTCTCCAAGGCAAGGAGGCAAGTTCTGTTTCCTATTCTAGAGTAGGAGCTTGGCTGCAGGCAAGCTGCACGCCACACACACACACTCCAAGGCAAGAAAGCTGCTCATGAAAAGAAGGCAAGGAGCCTGGATTGGCTCCCACTTGCTTTTGTGCTTCCTGTTATTTGCTCCCGAAGGAATTAAAGTAATGAAAGAATGAATGTAATGAAGAAAAACGGGTTCCGCACACAACTCTACCAGAAATTGGAAAGCAAGCAATTGCTTGCTACTTTCGAACCATCTACACCATAGAACAAATGCAGTTTGACATTCCTTGAACTGCCGTGCTATGGTATCCTGAAAGGTCTCCTTTGGGAACAACAATCTTTGGCAAAGAAGGCTAAAGATTTTGTAATGTTACAGCTTCCATAATTCCATAGCATTGAGCCATGGGAGTTAAAATGGTATCAGACCGCACCAGTTCTACAATGCAGACACACCCTGAATGTGGTGGATCGTATTTATAATATCCAAACATTCAAGGCCTTTCTTAACAAGATTGAGGAGGGTGGACATCAAATTGCAACAAACCGTCTGGAAAATATTCCAGAGAGCCATAAATAAGGAAAGCCGGAATCGAGAATATTTCGAGAAATCGAATCTGTCCAAATCAGCAAATCTTGGCGAAATGATATCGCCATTCCTGGGACCTTAATAGAATTAGATAATGAATTTTCTAAACCCGCAAGGAAACAAGCTCATAAAAAACTCCTGAAAAGCTCGGCACACACCCCAGATTTATTTAATGTCTTTATTAATGATCTGGAAGCCTAGGATAAACAAATTAAGTCGCAGCTGGAAGGGTCGAAAGAAAGGGAGAAGCAAGGATTGGCTTCGAGGTACAAATTCCCTGCAAAGGGAAGCAAAGCAAACAGGGAACCTTGGGGAAAAATGTCTCTCCATCCAAAGCATTGTGAGCGATGGATACTCGATAAGAAGACCGGGCTTGTGGAAAGCTGAGGTTGGAGCAGGAAGCTTGTTAGCATGAGTTATGGAAGGAACCCAGCTGCATAAGCAAGGCTTTTACAGTGCGCCAGTGTGCCTTACAGATGGAGGAATCCCTCCAAAGAGCAGACACAACAGAGCCTTTCTTTGGGGTGGTCCGCTCCCTGTAAGCTGTGCATGCAAAAGCACCTGGGAGGGAGAAATCTCTGGATTGATCCATCCAAACTGATGCCCCAACGTCATTTGCAAAGCTGCGTTTGTCTCCTAGGGTGCGTCCACACTGTACAATGAATGCGGTTTGGCTCCACTTGGACTGGCATAGCTCAATGCTATGGAATAATGGTCAATCTCGTATTATCCAAGGCTTTCATGGCAAGAATCACTGGGTTGCTGTGAATCTTTCATGTTCCAGAAGCATTCTCTCCTGACTTTTTGTCCACATCTGCCAGGTTCGAATCCCACCGGCTTGCCCCCGTATGAGCCGCTCCGAGTCCCCGTTGGGGAGACGGAGGCAGCATACAAAAATAAAGTTGTTGTTGTTGTTGTTGTTGTTGTTATTATTATTATTATTATTATTATTATTATTATTATTGTATGACACAGCAAACAAGATAGATATGCTGGATTTCGTATCACAAAATCACAAGTCAAACATAAGTGTTTAGGACTGTGTGATGTATTTTTGGATGATCCCAGTCGGGTGGCCTTTTGCAGCTGGCAGATCATAATTTTGTCAATGTCTATTGTTTCCAAATGCTGGCTGAGATCTTTTGGCATGGCACCCAGTGTGCCCATCACCACCGGGACCACCTGCACTGGTTTCTGCCAGAGTCTTTGAAGTTCAATCTTGAGGTCCTGGTAGCAGATGAGTTTTTCCTGTTGTTTTTCGTCAATGCGACTGTCACCTGGGATGGCAACATCAATGATCCAAACCTTTTTCCTTTCCACAACTGTGATGTCTGGTGTGTTGTGTTCCAGAACTTTGTCAGTCTGGATTCGGAAGTCCCACAGTATCTTTGTGTGCTCATTTTCCAATACTTTTGCAGGTTTGTGATCCCACCAGTTCTTTGCTGCTGGGAGGTGGTACTTGAGGCATAAGTTCCAATGAATTATTTGCGCCACATGGTTGTGCCTCTGTTTGTAGTCTGTCTGTGAGATTTTCTTACAGCAGCTGAGGATATGATCAATGGTTTCGTCGGTTTCCTTGCACAGTCTGCATTTTGGGCCATCAGCTGATTTTTCGATCTTGGCCTGAATTGCCTTTGTCCTGATGTCTTGCTCCTGGGCTGCAAGGATCAGGCCTTCTGTCTCCTTCTTCAGGGTCCCATTCGTGAGCCAGAGCCAGGTCTTCTCCTTATCAGCTTTTCCTTCAATTTTGTCAAGGAACTTTCCATGCAATGTTTTGTTGTGCCAGCTGTCAGCTCTAGTTTGTAGTGCGGTTTTCTTGTACTGGTTTTTTGTCTGCTGTGCTTTGAGGAGTTTCTGATTTTTGACTTCAATCAAAGCAGGTTCTTCACTTTGCTTTACATATTCTGCCAGGGCATGTTCTTCTTCTTTGACTGCTTGTTTGACTTGTAAGAATCCTCTGCCCCCTGATCTTCTAGGCAGATATAGCCGGTCAACATCACTGCGAGGGTGCAGTGAATGATAAATGCTCATGAGTTTTCTTGTTTTTCTGTCCAAATTGTCCAGTTCTATAAATAATAATAATAATTATTATTATTATTATTATTATTATTATTATTATTATTATTATTGGCAACTTTGTCAGCTCCAAGTTTCTTGGAGAGAGTGGGCAAGCTTACTTTTGACGACTACAGTTCCCAGTGGCTAGAAGATGCTGGTCTCTATAGTCCCCAAACTAGAGGGTTCTTTTCCAAGTGGCGAGCCAAATACGGCCTCTCCACGGCCTCCCTTTATAGAGTCTTCGCCTTAGTCCTGCCATATGGAACTGTCTCCTGGCCAGAGGCCTGGACAGATCCCAAACAGTTATGACAGAGGAGGGAAAGAACAAGGCGATATTAAGTTCTTTGCAAGGGGAAATGGGGTGGGGTGGGGGGAGGCCCTGCCTCAGAAAGAGCTGCCTTGTAACCGGAGAGGTTTTTTGCTCTAACCCAGCCCAATTTTTGTGACTGGTGGGGAAATGTAGACCGTCCCTCCCTCAGCAGCAAGTTTATTAAATATAGTAGTAGCTGAACCCTCAATTGGAAACAGACGCTCGTCTGTTCAACTCCTGCCTCCTTCTTGGTGCTTCGGGGAATGAGAGCACGGCTGGACCGTCCGTAAGCCAACGCGATGGGATCCGGTCTGGTTGTGTCGTTCTTTCCGCTCCTGTTCCAGCTCTTGCTCGAAACGTCCTTGCTCCACGCAAACCCAGAATCAGGAGGTAAGCCTGGGCCCTTACTTTTTTCCCCTTACATTTTTCGAGTGGACGATGCATGTCAATTGGGAACGGAAAAGACTTGGAGGTTGTGACAGAGATGCCATGGATTGTACATCCTGAATCTCTTACAGATGTGCTACTTGGAGAAAGCTAGAAAGGAGTAGACTTGGGAGTTAGCCATGGTTAGGAAAGGAGACCAAATGGGATGGTCATTGGGTAAGAGCTCCGTCATAGCATCCAGAAGATCCAGATTTGGTAGGAGAGGATTTGAACAGGACAGGTGGTTTCTGGGTGACCCCAGAATGTGCCATTCTTATGCTTCGAGAAACAGCATGTAGACATTTATCAGTTGAAGCAGATGTCTAAATTTCTAATCTATGCTGGAGTATGAAGCAGATATGTTAAGAAAGAAGGCTTGTTTGTTTCCAGTACTGGCAGGTTGATTAACTGTGAGATGATATCAGCTTCACTGGTGGTCCTCATTCAGTCATGGTTGAATACACATGAGTCTACTTAGATATGTTTTCAAGTCACTTGCTGACTTGTAGGGACCTCATGAAGTTTTCATAGGATTTGCTCAGGCAAGGAAAACTCAGAAGGGTCAATTCCTTCTTCTGAAATATAGCCTGAAGCACCTGGTCTTTGTTGGTGGTCTCCTACCCAAGAACCCATCAAGGTTGACTGTGTTTAGCTTCCAAGATCAGATGGTATCTGGTTACGTTAGGGTAAATACATGCTCTTAAAAAGACTAAAAGGAGTGGAAGAGTCTATCCTCCAGCCAAGTCTTACCTCCCAAGATAATGGTCTGGTTGGTCAGAGCAATGGTTTCTTCCTGAGCTCTCCCCTACAGTTGGAGTGCAGAACTTCCAACTCTCATTTCTTCAAAAGCTTCAGCTTGAAGCATCAAGACACATCTCCACAAATGTTCCTTGAGTGTTTTTAGCAATGTGGTGCAATTTCTAAGTCGGGATTGTTGGTGATGGTTCTTGCTTTGACCTTCAAGTTTCTCGTTCATCTATAAGCTGATGTTTGGATGCATGTGGTTGTCTAGTTCTCATAAGAAACTCTGATACTGGTTGTGCTACTAGGTACAGACCTTAAGTTCCCCAGTGTGGATCAATGACACCTTTCTAAGGTTGTCAATATTCAGGTTAGAAGAAGGATGATCCTAGAACTCATAGTTGGTAGAGCAAAGTCAAGGAAGGGTGTGGTCTAGACCACTTTGAGTCTCCTTCAGAAGAGATAAAGCAGGATATAATTAAATATAATGATATGATGATGATGATGATGATGATGATGATGATGATGATGATGATGATGGTGATGATGGTGATGATGACGGTGATGACAGACATACTCTGAAACTGAAAGAGGATCTGAGATGGTCCTTCTGTAGGGCAGCCTTTTAGTCCATTTAATGACCATCTAGTCTTCTTACCCTGATAAAGAAGGTGGACTACCTGTCCAGCAAATATCCATGTTTCCCTTTACAACTAGGATACATAACTGTATGGCTTATGATCAACAATACCTATTGTACACAGATATATACTGTATATACTCGAGTATAAGCCTAGTTTTTCAGCCCTTTTTTTAAGACTGAAAAAGCCCCCCTCGGCTTATACTTGGGTGAGGGTCCTGGTTGGCTTATATTTGGGTCAGCTTATACTCGAGAATATATGGTAATTTATTATTTTTCTCTATTATTATTGGTATTATTACATTTATTTATTTTACTCTATTATTATTGTACTCTATTATTGTTGCTACTATTACATTTATTTTACTCTATTATTATTATTATTATTAAAAATACATTTATTATTAAACTCTGATTTTATTATTATTATTACATGTATTATTTTACTCTATTTATTATTACATGTATTATTTTACTCTATTTATTATTACATGTATTATTTTCCTGTATTATTATTTATTATTATTATTATTATTATTATTATTATTATTATTATTACATGTATTTATTATTATTATTATTATTATTATTATTATTATTATTATTATTATTATTATTACATGTATTATTGAGACAGAGGTAAACCTTGGCTTTTTGGACCAGAACTTCCAGAAGCCTCCACCCCAAATGACCAAAGAGTTCTGGGAAACTTATCTAGACATGATGACTAAAAGGAGGAGTGGTTGCTAGATCTCAAGAATAGTCTTCCTCAAACATTGGTCCTCCAGATGTTTGGATATCAGATCCCATGCTTCTTAACTATTGGCTGGGAGGTGAAGTCCAAAACATCTGGAGAACTGAAGTTTGAGAACCACGGCTGAAGACCCTCAAGTGAAAAACTCAAGAAGCAATAGCTTCCTGTATAATTGGACCAGAACTTCCAGAAGCCTCCACCCCAAATGACCAAAGAGTTCTGGGAAACTTATCTAGACGTGATGACTAAAAGGAGGAGTGGTTGCTAGATCTCAAGACTAGTCTTCCTCAAACATTGGTCCTCCAGATGTTTGGATATCAGATCCCATGCTTCTTAACTATTGGCTGGGAGGTGAAGTCCAAAACATCTGGAGAACCAAAGTTTGAGAACCACGGCTGAAGACCCTCAAGTGAAAAACTCAAGAAGCAATAGCTTCCTGTATAATTGGACCAGAACTTCCAGAAGCCTCCACCCCAAATGACCAAAGAGTTCTGGGAAACTTATCTAGACGTGATGACTAAAAGGAGGAGTGGTTGCTAGATCTCGAGACTAGTCTTCCTCAAACATTGGTCCTCCAGATGTTTGGATATCAGATCCCATGCTTCTTAACTATTGGCTGGGAGGTGAAGTCCAAAACATCTGGAGAACCAAAGTTTGAGAACCACGGCTGAAGACCCTCAAGTGAAAAACTCAAGAAGCAATAGCTTCCTGTATAATTGGACCAGAACTTCCAGAAGCCTCCACCCCAAATGACCAAAGAGTTCTGGGAAACTTATCTAGAAATGATGACTAAAAGGAGGAGTGGTTGCTAGATCTCGAGACTAGTCTTCCTCAAACATTGGTCCTCCAGATGTTTGGATATCAGATCCCATGCTTCTTAACTATTGGCTGGGAGGTGAAGTCGAAAACATCTGGAGAACCAAAGTTTGAGAACCATGGCTGTAGACCCTCAAGTGAAAAACTCAAGAAGCAATAGCTTGCTGTATAATTCGTATCTGATACTTCTCAGTAGGCAGTGAGGATCCCAAAAATATGTGTTTTCAGCTCAGCACTCCATTTGTTCTTGCAGGCACCTGGATTTATTACCCAACGTGCATCATTGTGAGTGATTGATTCTACTCCCCGAATTACGCAGAGTGGCTGAGTTGGTTGCAAAAAAGCAAGCGTTCTGTCTCCATCCTCAGCATCCAGTGTTTTTGTTATGGGGAGCTTGCCTTAGATGGTAAAGCGTTTCTCCTGTCCATGCCTTACCCTTGGCAAAGTGAGTTGGCTGCCTATGAGACATGTGTCCCGTATCAAGTTATAACATCGTAAATTCAAGGAGAGGAGCTTGCGCTCGTTCGCCACAGCAAAGCCACACAAGAAATCATGGAACGGCTTTGTTGAAATAAACACGGTCGACCCATCCAGGTCGAGAGGATTCTTTACAGCTCAGGAGGGCGTTCTAATTCCGAGTTGCACCCCACTCATTCTCAAATGGGCTCACCACAGTCCGATTGGGTAGTTTAGGAGGCCGTCTACGTTGTAGACACTATCAATCCGAGGGAATGATGGGAATTGTAGTTTGGTGAGACAGTGGCACGCTTTGGCAAAGAAGGAAAAAGACTTTGTGAAAGTGCCACTGTCATTACTCCATAGCATTGAGCCCGTGGCAGCTACAGTGGTGTCGAACTGTATTAATTCTATAGTGTAGATCAGTGGTTCTCAAACTTATTTGGCCTGCTGCCCCCTTTCCAGAAAAAATATTACTCAGTGCCCCCCTGGAAAGGGGGCGTGGCTTAGAGGGGTGGGCGTGGCTCCTGCTCAAGAGGGCGGGGCTGAACCTCTCCCCTATTCCAAGATGCAGGGCTGCGAGGGAAGGTGGGCGGGGCCACAAATGGGTGGCCAGGACTGGGATGGGCAGAGTTATGAGCACTGAGGCAGGGCTGAGCTTCTATCCCTGTCCTGCAGAACCTGCCAGGACACAGGAGGCGGGGCTAGAGGAGGGGCTGAACCTCTATACCCCGCCCCAGTGTTCTAACAAGTGCCTCAGAGGAGGTATACAAAGGCTCAGCCCTGTCTCGTGCTCATGGGAAGAGGCCCCGCCCCCACCCATAGCCCCGCCCTTTAGTCCTAAAAGGCCTCTCAGGAGAAATATAGAGGCTCAGCCCTGTCTCAGGCTCTTGGAAGGAGACCCCGCCCCCTTCCCTAGCTCCGCCCTCTGTGTTCCAACAAGCACCTCAGGAGAGGTATAGAGGCTCAGCCCTGTCTCAGGCTCTTGGGAAGAAGCCACGCCCACTCCTCTAGCTCCGCCCCCATGTCCTAACAGGCGCCTCAGGTGCTCAGCCCTGTCTCCGGCACTTGGGAAGAGGCCCCGCCCCTCCTCTGGCTCCGCCCCATGTCCTAATAGGTGCCATCACTGCCCCCCTGGATCACTCCAGCGCCCACCAGAGGGCAGTAGCGCCCACTTTGGAAATCACTGGTGTAGACGCACCCTAAGTTGAGGGAGAGACCCATCAAAAGCAGAGTGCGAACTTGAACCTAAAGATCTCAAATTTGAGTCCAACGCACCCTGAACAATTTGAAGGCACCAGATCATGTCTGATTCCTGATCGTCACCCCCACAGAATGTGTTTTCAATGAATATCTCTCTAGGAATGTCTAGGTCCTTCAATGTGACTTCAGTAGTCAACTTCTACCAGATGTTGACCATACAGAGACCATATTAATCAGGTTTGCAAATGTGTGTTTATCTACTCACATTTTGCTTTCGAACCGCTAGGTCGGCAGAAGCTGGGCTAAAGGCCAGGAGCTCACCCTGACCTAGGCTTCAAAGTGTCAACTTTTCGATTGACAAAATGTATTGCAGCTGGTGGTGAGGATGGATAGATAGATAGATAGATAGATAGATAGATAGATAGATAGATAGATAGATGTCTGCCATTCATGACTGATAAAGTCAAAGATTCAGACACCGATACCAGAGTGTTGTGTGTGTGTCAGCAGTTTAGGGTAGATACTAACACTAAAAGACAGATAGATAGATAGATGATAGATAGATAGATAGATAGATAGATAGATAGATAGATAGATAGATAGATAGATAGAGATAGATGATAGATGGATGGATGGATAGATAGATAGATAGATAGATAGATAGATAGATAGATAGATAGATAGATAGATAGATAGATGATAGATGGATAGATAGATAGATAGATAGATAGATAGATAGATAGATAGATAGAGATTATGGATAGATATAGATAGATAGATAGATAGATAGATAGATAGATAGATAGATAGAGATAGATAGAGATGATGGATGGATGGATAGATAGATAGAGATTATGGATAGATAGATAGATAGATAGATAGATAGATAGATAGATAGATAGATAGATAGATAGATAGATAGATAGATAGATAGATAGATAGATAGATAGAGATAGATGATGGATGGATGGATGGATGGATAGATAGATAGATAGATAGATAGATAGATAGATAGATAGATAGATAGATAGATAGATAGATAGATAGATAGATAGATAGATAGAGATTATGGATAGATAGATAGATAGATAGATAGATAGATAGATAGATAGATAGATAGATAGATAGATAGATAGAGAGAGATAGATAGAGATTATGGATAGATAGATAGATATAGATAGATAGATAGATAGATAGATAGATAGATAGATAGATAGATAGATAGAGATGATAGATAGAGATATAGATAGATGATAGATAGAGATAGAGATAGATAGAGACAGAAATAGATAGATGTCTGCCATTCACGACTGATAAAGTCAAAGATTCAGACATCGATACCAGAGTGTTGTGTGTGTCTCAGCAGTTTAGGGTAGATACTAACACTAAAAGATATTTGATTGATGCTTTATGGATTCACGATAAACGTATGTCCCATGCATTTAGTTTTATTGATGATTTAATGTCCTAAGCCAATTTCCCGTCCCAATTGTGTCCCGAGACATACGGGTCCCTAAGTCTGCTAATCTCCCTCTGTGCGTAATTGGCCTTGTTCGTCTCCGATGGCTCAAAGAGTGGTGTCGTTGGCGAAGTCTCGAACGGATGGCGACGCCGTCCGTACGTAGCCCACGCCAGCGTTTCAAATAATCAAATTACATTAAATAACAGTGGGTTCAAATCGGTTTGTTTGCTGAGCAGTGTAATGAGTCCGATTAACTCTAATTTATTTTCCTTTGGAAGATAATGGAGGGCTAATAGATTCATTATAGTCGAAGGATCAGAGCATATTTAATTTTAAAAAGCTGCTTACATACTTTCCGTTGGAAGGATATTAGATCTTTGATGTCAGGAATGCTTATTGTTCAACGTCTATATGATTACACAGGGAGTTCCATTAGCTAATGGGAATTAATGGGATTGTATTAGAGAGCATTAATATTTACCTGAAATTCATGCCTTGCCTTCCTTACACTTCATTATTCACCTAGTCTTACAGACTCCATTCAAATCCCACCCACTTGTCCAAAAATCCTTTTTATAATGAGTCCCATTGAGTTTCAGTAAGATGCATCCACACTGTATTAATAGTTTGACGTCACTCGAATTGCCATCACTCAATGCAATGGGATCTTGGAAGTTGTAGTTTTACAAGGTCTTCAGCTTTCTCTGACAAGAATGCCGGTGCCTTGCCAAACTACAAATCCCAGGATTCCATGAACGTTGTGTTCATTGTGAATCCCATGGAAAACAGGAGAGCACCAAATGTTGTGTTCATTGTGAATCCCATGGAAGACAGGAGAGTGCCCAACGTTGTGTTCATTGTGGATCCCATGGAAGACAGGAGAGCGTCCAACGTTGTGTTCACTGTGAATCCCATGGAAGACAGGAGAGCGCCCAATGTTGTGTTTATTGTGAATCCCATGGAAGACAGGAGAGCGCCCAACGTTGTGTTCATTGTGAATCCCATGGAAGACAGGAGAGCACCCAACGTTGTGTTCATTGTGAATCCCATGGAAGACAGGAGAGCGCCCAACGTTGTGTTCATTGTGGATCCCATGGAAGACAGGAGAGCGCCCAACGTTGTGTTCACTGTGAATCCCATGGAAGACAGGAGAGCGCCCAACGTTGTGTTCATTGTGAATCCCATGGAAGACAGGAGAGCGCCCAATGTTGTGTTTATTGTGGATCCCATGGATGACAGGAGAGTGCCGAATGTTGTGTTCACATGGAAGACAGGAGAGCGCCCAACATTGTGTTCATTGTGGATCCCATGGAAGACAGGAGAGCGCCAAATGTTGTGTTCATTGTGGATCCCATGGAAAACAGGAGAGCGCCGAACATTGTGTTCATTGTGGATCCCATAGAAGACAGGAGAGCACCCAACGTTGTGTTCATTGTGGATCCCATGGAAGACAGGAGAGCACCCAACGTTGTGTTCATTATGGATCCCATGGAAGACAGGAGAGCGTCCAACGTTGTGTTCATTGTGGATCCCATGGAAGACAGGAGAGCGTCCAACGTTGTGTTTATTGTGGATCCCATGGAAGACAGGAGAATGCCCAATGTTGTGTTCATTGTGGATCCCATGGAAGACAGGAGAATGCCCAATGTTGTGTTCATTGTGGATCCCATGGAAGACAGGAGAGCGCCCAACGTTGTGTTCATTGTGGATCCCATGGAAGACAGGAGAGTGCTCAATGTTGTGTTCATTGTGGATCCCATGGAAGACAGGAGAGTGCTCAATGTTGTGTTCATTGTGGATCCCATGGAAAACAGGAGAGCGCCGAACGTTGTGTTCATTGTGGATCCCATGGAAGACAGGAGAGTGCTCAACGTTGTGTTCATTGTGGATCCCATGGAAGACAGGAGAGTGCTCAATGTTGGGTTCATTGTGGATCCCATGGAAGACAGGAGAGCGTCCAACGTTGTGTTCATTGTGGATCCCATGGAAGACAGGAGAATGCCCAATGTTGTGTTCATTGTGGATCCCATGGAAGACAGGAGAATGCCCAATGTTGTGTTCATTGTGGATCCCATGGAAGACAGGAGAGCGCCCAACGTTGTGTTCATTGTGGATCCCATGGAAGACAGGAGAGTGCTCAATGTTGTGTTCATTGTGGATCCCATGGAAGACAGGAGAGCTTTTGACACAGATATAAAGGATCATGAAAATATACGTGGAAAGTTTGCCTCTTTTCCATTTTCCCCTCAAGCACTTCTCAATACATTGTAAGCATTTTCCACGCTAAAAGCAAAATCAGAAGATAGCCTCATCCATCAATGTCAAGTTTTGTGTATTCCTTGCAGTGCAAGCAAAGCGTAGATAATGGAACAAGGAAGGGAAAGAGGGAAGAAAATATATTTTTTTGTTCCCCTTGGAGAAGTACAAGCGCTGATCTAGGCCAGAGTTTGGGAAAGAAAGTAACTTCTTAGGATCACAAGGCCATGAAAGAATCCACTGCTGGGAAAGTCTGTGGGTTGCATTGTCTGGGGAAACCTGGTCCAAAAAAAGTAACTTTTCAATGCATGTATCTGTATATAAAAGGGTAATGAAATTTCAGCCTAGGACAAAACAACAAAACTACACATCCCAGAAACACCAAACTTGGCAGCACAACCCCTCATCCATGCCTCTACGTTCATACAACAAAAAGCTCCAGCTACTCCAGAAAATAGCCAGGCTTTGAGACTGCAAGGCTATTCACTGCTATTCCACCTGGCCAACAAAGGATTCCCATAAGCCACAGCAACACGTGGCCGGGCAAAGCTTATATATATATATATATATATATATATATATATATATATATATATATGAAAAGTGCATTTATTATTAGAAATCCTTCCAATCGAGTTGGGTATCTATGGCAGAGCATTGCTTTGCCTCCAATACGCCACTGCACCCCATTTTTAGCCCCAGATTGCAACATCGTGTTGTCCAGACTAGAATACATTGGACTAATCATATTTACCTACATGTTGAACTACTCATTCAACCACATCACTTTGGGGATTCCTTTCTTCACTCTTGCTTTGATGGATGGGAGAACCAACATCCCTTCCTACCTAAGAGCGACCTTTTTGAGTCCTCGCCGTTGCCCATTTCTCTGGCACCGACGGTTGATGTTTCATTGCACAGCACTCATTCTTTCCAAAATATACACCGTCACCAGACAGTTTGATCCAGCACAAGCACATACCAGAGCCGTCGAATCAGTGTTATTTGGACAGAGATGGGGGCAACATCCAAGAAGACGTTGGTTGAGAAAGTCGGTTTGCATCCATTTGCCAAAGGAATTGGATTTCAGGTGCGGCTTTGGCTTGAACCATAAGTTGGCAAAAGATGAAGGGAAGTGAGCCTGGCACAGGAGAAGAAGTCTTACTCATTGGAATGAGACGGTGGCGGTGACTATGACAAAGCAACCTGTTGTGACTCAGCTGGAGCCTCAGAGTGACTTTGATGGGAATTTTGGGATTCAGGTTCAAGATGACTCTGATAGGAATTATGGGATTCAGGTTCAAAGTGTTCCTGGTTCAAGGTTCGCAGAAGTGTTAGAATAGCGAACAAGAGGAAGGTCAGAGGCCAAAGAAATGCATTCATGCTGTGCAAAGGGTATAAAAAGAGTGTGCTGAGAGAGGAATCTTTGTCAAAGCAACTTCTTGTTTGAGTCAAGAAGCAAGCTCTTGCTTTCCCAGATTATCTTGCAGCCTTGGTGTGTTCATGTTCATGGGACTTTGTCATGCATTAATGGAACCTTGTTTTATGCCTAACGTTTTCTTGGATTAATCTTTATAGCCTTGTTTCGCAACAGTCTTTTGGGACTTTACTTTTGCTTTTTGAGAACTATTTATTTCCTATTTCCCAATAAACTACAAAAGACTTCAACCTGTTTTCAGCCTGGTGTATTTAGCAAGGTGAAGCTAACTTGAATTGCTACACAACCCTTGATTTGGTTCTGCTCCAATCCAAAAGAGATGTTCTTCTAAGTCAGTGTTTCCCAAACTTTGGTCTTCTAGGTATTTGAGACTTCAACTCCCAGAAGCCTCAGATACTTGGGCCAACAGTCAGGGATTCTGGGAGTTGAAGTCCAAAACATATGCAAGACCAAACTTTGGGAACCACTATTCTGATATTTCCATGAGATATTTGGGTATTCATAAATAGGGTACGGTTGGGATGCTTGTGCCAAGAATGGAGCTGGAGTCCGTTCATCAATGACATTGAGCACCATGCCCATAATATCTCCTGGGGTGTGCAAAATTTTGGGGGACAATTAGTAATAATAATAATAATAATAATAATAATAATAATAATAATAATATACTGTATATACTCAAGTATAAGCCTAGTTTCTCAGCCCTTTTTTAAAGACTGAAAAAGCCCCCCTCGGCTTATACTCAGGTGAGGGTCCTGGTTGGCTTATATTTGGGTCAACTTATACTCAAGAATATATGGAACATTTATTATTTTGTTCTATTGTTATTGGTATTATTCAATTTATTATTTTTCTCTATTATTGTTGCTACTATTACATTTATTTTACTCTATTTTTTATTATTAATAATACATTTATTATTTCACTCTGATATTATTATTATTGCATTTATTATTTTCCTGTATTTATTATTACAAGTATTATTTTCCTGTATTTATTATTATTATTATTATTATTATTATTATTATTATTATTATTATTACAGTAGAGTCTCACTAATCCAAGCCTCGCTTATCCAAGCCATTTTTGTAGTCAATGTTTTCAATATATCGTGATATTTTGGTGCTAAATTCATAAATACAGTAATTACAACATAACATTACTGCGTATTGAACTACTTTTTCTGTCAAATTTGTTGTATAACATGAAGTTTTGGTGCTTAATTTGTAAAATCATAACCTAATTTGATGTTTAATAGGCTTTTCCTTAATCCCTCCTTATTATCCAACATATTCGCTTATCCAAGCTTCTACCGGCCCGTTTAGCTTGGATAAGTGAGACTCTACTGTACATGTATTATTTTAGTCTATTATTATTAAAAGGATACATAAGTACATTTACATTGAAGAAGATGATAATCATGATTTGATCGGAGTTGGACAGTTATCTTAAATTAGAGCTTGATGTAAATATTCAAAAACATTTAACCTACCGATGCCTCAATTAATGTAATTTTATTGGTATCTGTTTTTATTTCTGAAATTTACCACCCTCGGCTTATACTGGATTCAATGTTTTCCCAGTTTTTTTATGGTAAAATTAGGTGCCTCTGGATACATCTGGATCCACAAACCCCAGGGATGATATTTTCTTGGCATTCTATTCCTAGTAAAACTTTAGTTGACTTCTCAACTACTAGAATAACTCGATCTATGTCTGCAAGATGTTTACTCTGGAGAACCTGGAGAGTTCTAGAAATCACCGCTTTAATAGTCAGGACTCGATGAAATGGCATCCTGAGAGTTGCAGTCTGGAAGCCATCAAGGAAGGCTAATGACCTTACAAAAACTACAACTCCTAGGATCCCATAACATGAGCCATGGCAGCTCAAGTAGTGTCAAACTGCATTCGTTCTAGAGTGCAGACGCACCTTGTGTTCCGTCAGTTAGTGACTTAAAGGAAGGCAGCCAAACTTTAATGCAGCTTCTGTTGTTCGGGTTGGAAAGGCGAGTTTAGATTAACCGGCAGCTCTGACATTTTGTCGGTTTTGGCATGGTGACAAAAATGGCATTCGCATACTGTGAATATATATATATATACACACACACACACATACCCTTTTGCATGCCATGTCTGTGCAGCTTCTGCAAAAAGCCTGTTTATAATGAAGCCCTGCCTGCGCTCTTCCAAGTCTGCATTTGCGTCAATGCTCCTTTTACTGAGTGTTTCCTTTGAGGTTGGCTATTGAAATGCTATTGAAAACAGAGGACAAGTCAAGATGAAGGGCGTGATTCAGCGCTCTTTGGGCACCAGTACATCTGGTTGCTTCCTGACCGGGGGGGAATCCTTTGTTAGGAGGTGTTAGCTGGCCCTGATTGCATTTTCAAAGCAGCCAGGCTTTGAAGCTGCAAGGCCATGCAATGCTCATCAAGCTGGCCAAATCGCAACGTTCCCACTTGGCTCCAACAGAACAAGAGTTCTTTCTCCCAAGCTGAACCCCACTTGCCTAGTTTCCAACAGACCTCACAACCTCTGAGGATGCCTGCCATAGATGTGGGTGAAACGTCAGGAGAGAATGCTTCTGGAACATGGCCATAGTTTCCAACAGACCTCACAACCTCTGAGGATGCCTGCCATAGATGTGGGTGAAACGTCAGGAGAGAATGCTTCTGGAACATGGCCATAGTTTCCAACAGACCTCACAACCTCTGAGGATGCCTGCCATAGATGTGGGTGAAACGTCAGGAGAGAATGCTTCTGGAACATGGCCATAGTTTCCAACAGACCTCACAACCTCTGACGATGCCGGCTATAGATGTGGGAGAAACGTCAGGAGAGAATGCTACTGGAAAGGCAAGGCTCTTTGATAGATTCTTACACTTACAAAAGGAAATTAAAAAAAGAGACTCAGAGGGAGAAAACTTTCAAAGGGACGGTAAAATAAAATGGTTTTGTGGCAATCCAGAAGTAGGCGAGAAACTGGGAGGAAAGCTCTCTCTTTACCAATTGATACTTCACAACCTCTGAGGATGCCTGCCATAGATGTGGGAGAAACGTCAGGAGAGAATGCTACCGGAAAGACAAGGCTCTTTGATAGATTCTTCTTACACTTAGAAAAGGAAAGAAAAAAAAGAGAGACTCAGAGGGAGAAAGCTTTCAAAGGAACGGTGAAATAAAAATGGTTTTGTGGCAATCCAGAAGTAGGCGAGAAACTGGGAGGAAAGCTCTCTCTTTACCAATTGATACTTCACAACCTCTAAGGATGCCTGCCATAGATGTGGGCAAAACGTCAGGAGAGAATGATACTGGAACGTGGCTATACAACCCAGAAAACTCACAGTAATCCAGTGATTCCGGCCATGAAAGCCTTCGACAAAAGATTAGAAAAATGGTCAACAAAACTTTCCTGAATGCTGAGAATCCCTTACGAGATTAATGTTGCACTGGGGAGAATTTTCACAATTCAGGAATTATTTTATGCAACAAAAAAAATTGCATGCAGAAAACAGCATGTTCTGTGCAGAAAAAAAGGCTGTTTTTCTGCGTAAAATGACCATGCATGGGATAAAGTTGACATGGCCCGATGGAAGGACGAAGCATGAGGATCTTGGATGAATGGAATTAATTATCTATATGTTTTTAAGGTTTTGTAATGTATTTTAATAATGTTATTAATGGATTTATATGTATTGTTTTGCTTTTATGATTGTATTCTTTGGGCATTGAGTTTTGCCAATTTTTGTAAGCCGCCCTGAGTTCCCTCGGGTGAGATGTTGTAAATAAATAAATTTTGCCCAGAATAGGTCTCAAGCTGCAAATAATCTCCGTAGTTCAGTCCTCGAACATTTGCACATAGTGAGAAGAAAATTCCAAAAATTTATTGATCGCTTCCTTCAAGGAAAATTATATTGGGAGGGGGATGCATTATTTCCTACTTTCTAGGTGGAGTGAACATTCTCCTCCCTTAGGCCTGCTTTATTGCACTTCGAGCCAAAATATACATTTTCTTTCCTTCCAGAAAGTGTGGGTCATGATCTATTTTTTTCCCGAATGGAGTTGGAAACAGGATGGATGGAATGAGTAAACGCACAGAACGAGTGGGTGGCGGAAAGCTAAGGATGAGAACGGTGTCCTACTGGGAACAGAAATTTTGGGTCACTTCCCATTCTCTCCTTGTTTCTTATGGCACTAGTAAGGGATCATCTAAACCAGGGGCCCTCAAACTTTTTAAGCCGAGGGCCGGTCCACAATCCTTCAGACTGTTGAGGGGCCGGATTCTCATTTCAAAATAAAATACAAACAAATTCCGATGCACACTGCACATGTCTTATTTGTAGTGCAAAAACAACAACAGCAGCAGCAGCAGCAACAAGAACAATGAAAGGACAATACAATATTTAAAAATAAAAACAATTTTAACCAACATACATTGATCAGGATTTCAATGGGAAGTGTGGTCCTGCTTCTGGCCAATGAGATAGTCAAGTTAATTAGGGTTGTTGTTGTTGTTGTGTGCCTTCAATTCATTTCAGACTTTCGGCGAGCCTAAGTCTAAAATTTATTATTTATTTATTTACTGCATTTATTTACTACATTTGTATCACACCCTTCTCACCCCAAAGGGGACTCAGAGTGGCTTACAAATTATATGTACAGTAGAGTCTCACTTATCCAACATTCGCTTATCCAACGTTCTGGATTATCCAACGCATTTTTTGTAGTCAATGTTTTCAATATATCGTGATATTTTGGTGCTAAATTCGTAAATACATTAAATACTACATAGCATTACTGCATATTGAACTACTTTTTCTGTCAAATTTGTTGTATAACATGATGTTTTGGTGCTTAATTTGTAAAATCATAACCTAATTTGATGTTGAATAGGCTTCTCCTTAATCTCTCCTTATTATCCAACATATTCACTTATCCAACATTTTGCCAGCCCGTTTATGTTGGATAAGTGAGACTCTACTGTACATAGAATATATTATATTATTAGCATAGCACAATATTAGCATTATATATTACTATATTGAACTATAATAATAATAATAATAATAATAATAATAATAATAATAATAATAATAATAATAACTTTATTTTTATACCCCGCCCCATCTCCCCGAAGGGACTCGGGGCAGCTTACATGTGGCCTGGCCCAATAAAACAAACAAATAACAGTAACAAAGCAATAAAACAACTATACCACTATACTGTAATATTATTAGTAATATTATATGTAATATAGAATATAATATTATTATATGGCATTATTATTAGTGTTATATTGTATTACATCATATTATCAATATTATATGTATATACAATATATTATATTATAAAACTGAGGGCGGGGGCCAGGTAAATGACCTCGGAGGGCCGCATCCGGCCACCGGGCCTTAGTTTGGGGACCCCTGATCTAAACAGTGGAATGAATGCAGTTCAACATCACTTTAAGTGCTATGGCTACATGGGTGTTGGATTTTTCGGAGGTCTTGATCCTTCTTGGGTGTCTCAACAAACTATAACTCATGTAATTCCATAGCATATGGGCTGCAATAAATCACTACTGACTGAGAGGTCATGGGATCGAAGCCCAGGTTGGATTAAGCTCCCGACCATTAATAGACTAGCTTGCTGTTGACCTAAGCAACTCGAAAAACAGTTGCATCTGTTGAATAGAAAATTCCAGGTACCGCTTTATGTGCGGAGGCTAATTTAACTAATTTACGACACCATAAACCTGCCAGCAGCATGCAGAAAGGAATGAGGAAGTACTACCATCAAGGACTCGGCGTCACAAGTGTACGATGAAGCGGCAGCTCGGACTCGAGCATACCCACATGAAGATGAAAGTTGGAAAATGTTAAATTGCATCTGTTGAATAGAAAATTCCAGGTACCGCTTTATGCGGGGAGGCTAATTTAACTAATTTACGACACCTTAAAACTGCCAGCAGCGTGCAGAAAGGAATGAGGAAGTATTACCATCAAGGACTCGGCGTCACAAGTGTACGATGAAGCGGCAGCTCGGAATCGAGCATACCCTCATGAAGCCGAAAGCTGGAAAATGTTAAATTGCATCTGTTGAATAGAAAATTCCAGGTACCGCTTTATGCAGGGAGGCTAATTTAACTAATTTACGACACCATAAAACTGCCAGCAGCGTGCGGAAAGGAATGAGGAAGTACTACCATCAAGGACTCGGTGTCACAAGTGTACGATGAAGCGGCAGCTCGGACTCAAGCATACCCACATGAAGGCGAAAGCTGGAAAATGTTAAATTGCCTCTGTGTCTATATATGTCATATGTCTAATGGCACTGAATGTTTGCCATGTATTCAGGGTGAGAAGGAAGGGCAGAATATAAATACCGTAAGTAACTAAATAAATAGCATTGAGCATTTAGCGGTGCCAAACAGCATTAAATCCATTGTGTAGATGCACCGCTAGTATCATAGCAAGCAAGGAGAGAATAGTTCAGTTATTCACTGGCCAAAATCTTGGATTTTCAGACATAGTGATGCTATCCAATATCCAACCTATGACAAGACTCTTTTTGCTATAGTCGATTGCCTTTGCTCCTTGACCACGATGGTTTTGCAAAAAAGCCACACCTCGGTGACTCTTGCAAAGCCGGCATTCTTCTTTTGGTCTTGGGAGAGCCCTTGCAAAAGTGTTGGCAAAGGTTCCGGGTTGGATTTTCTCCATCGGATTTATTGTGTCTTCTCCGGCCGCCTGCCCCCTCCGTGCGCCACGTGGTTTTCCAGGCCGCGGGCAGCTGAGAAAGCGCCCAGCCGATGGGAAACGGTGAAGAAGAAGGAAAAAATGTGTGTGAGAGAGGAAGAAAGCGCAGGGAAGAGCAACCGGATATCGTGGGAATGGGGCTGGGGTTGACTTATCGCACTCTTATTTTTAGCCCCAGGAATGGATTCATAAGAGCGTGTCCCCAGAAAGGTTAAGATGGGCTTCATCCCAGGACTTTGTCTTCCCTGCGGATTTGCAAACCATCAGGAAATGCAGCCTTCATGGGCTGCAAGGAGAGTAAAGCAGAACTCTTTTCCAGACATTTAACCATCTATATAGTACGGCCCGGATATCCATGGTTTCATTTATCCACATCCAACAAAACAACAACAAGAACAAGAACAATAATACGAGGGCTATCCAGAAAGTAGATTACGTTTTAGAATTAAAAATGAACAAAGTATAGGAGAAAACATTTACCATACGCAGCTGAAAGCCACACCCAAATATCACTTCTCAACATAGTCCCCATTGAAATCTAGGCACTTATCATAGCGATAAAAGAGTTTGGAAAGTCCTTCCCCACCAAACTTTGCCACTTGGCTTGCGTCCTCCCGCAGCTGCGCATGTGCATGTGCTCAACTTTCCCCCATGCTCGTCCTGGATCGTTCTTCTGTTTTGCAAATGCAAGGAAAGTTATGGTGACCATTTTTTGGGACAGGAAAGGTGTGCTTCTTGCAAAACCTTAGAAGAGCGATCCAGGATGAGCATGGGGGAAAGTTGAGCGCATGCACATGCGCAGCTGCAGGAAGGGACGCCCACCTGGTTGAGGACGCAAGCCAAGCAGCAAAGTTTGGTGGGGAAGGACTTTCCAAACTCTTTTATCGCTATGATAACTGCTTAGATTTCAATGGAGACTATATTGAGAAGTGGTATTTGGGTCTGGCTTTCAACTGCATTTGGTAAATGTTTTCTCCTATACTTTGTTCATTTTTAATTCCAAAATGTAATCTACTTTCTGGATAGCCCTCGTAATAATTTATTTGGATATTCTAGAGTATTCTTGCACTGGAAATCCTCTACTTCAATAGGCTAACTATTATGCACAGTTTTGTTTATCAAGACCAATAAAATAGTCCTCTTCTAGGCATTGTATAGGTCCTCCATTTCAAAAGGTTCCACTATTATTTGGTTTCGCTTCACCCAATGAATGCCAATAGCGCATTCCTGTTGCCAGCGTGAGTCTTAAAAGGGATCCAGATGGCATGCTGCATATGTTGAGAACTCTCAGCCGAGTGCTGCCAGAGTTCAAGCCGAAGCGTTTTCCAAAACTCTTGCAAGATGTACCTCTGGTATGGAGAAATATATATTTCATGGCCTGGATGAAATCGCCCGACGCACATGGATTGCGTTATGCTTTGGATCTCAGTGGAGGCAATAGAGTGTTGGCTTGGAGAATGACTGAGCTCGTCATATGACATTTTGCCTCCATACGCAATACATTGAACCATGAAATCATAGTGTTTGAAAACTCCAACTCCCAGGGTTCCATAGCACAGAGTTGTCTATGTTTGTCCTGTTTCCTTCCTGCTCTTCTCTTAAGCTAAAACCTACCTATATTCGAAGAAAATGTAAACCCTTGTTACATTATTGCATGGCATGTAGTTGACCTTTGGATATAGAGTAGAGTTGTGTGCGGAATTCGTTCCTACCGTTTCTTTCGTGTCTTCTGTTTCTTCAGGAGCATAAAGCGGGAAGCCCCACATAAAAATCTGCTCGAGACAAAAGCCTGCTTTTGTCTGCAACTGAGTGCCCCGCAGAACTTGCCTCCTTGCCTTGGAAAGAGAGTGCATATGTAGCGTAAAGGCCCAGAAAACATGCATGCCTGCCAGTACCTGCAGCTAAGCGCCACTTACTCCAGAGAACTGGTTCTCAACCTGGGGTCCTCAGATGTTTTTTGGCCTTCCAAACCTGCAAAGAAACACACTTTCTTTGCAGGTTCGGAAAGTGCATGTGCCTACCAGTGCCTGCAGCTGAGCGCCTCTTACTCCAGAGCACTGGCTCTCAACCTGGGGTCCCCAGATGTTTTTTGGCCTTCAGCTCCCAGAAATCCTAACAGCTGGTACACTGGCTGGGATTCCTGGGAGTTATAGTGTGTTTGGAAAGAGAGTGCATGTGTAGCGTGCAGGCCCAGAAAACATGCATGCCTGCCAGTACCTGCAGCTAAGCGCCTCTTACTCCAGACGACTGGTTCTCAACCTGGGGTCCCCAGATGTTTTTTGGCTTTCCGAACCTTCAAAGAAACACACTTTCTTTGCAAGTTCGGAAAGCGCACGTGCCTGCCAGTGCCTGCAGCTGAGCGCCTCTTGCTCTAGAGCAGTGGTTCTCAACCTGGGGTCCCCAGATGTTTTTTTTGCCTTCAACTCCCAGAAATCCTAACAGCTGGTACACTGGCTGGGATTCCTGGGAGTTATAGGCCCAAAACATCTGGGGACCCCAGGTTGAGAACCACTGCTCTAGAGCAAGAGGCGCTCGGCTGCAGGCACTGGCAGGCACGCATGCTTTCTGGGCAGGAAAGAAAGTGTGTTTGTGGCATGGTGTGCAGGCCATGAGTAAGAGAAAGAGTCCCTCCATGCATGCATAATAGTCAGATTTTCAGGGGACCAAGCCACAAACAGATATACAGTAGAGTCTCACTTATCCAAGCCTCGCTTATCCAAGCCTCTGGATAATCCAAGCCATTTTTGTAGTCAATGTTTTCAATATATCGTGATATTTTGGTGCTAAATTTGTAAATACAGAAATTACAACATAACATTACTGTGTATTGAACTACTTTTTCTGTCAAATTTGTTGTATAACATGATGTTTTGGTGCTTAATTTGTAAAATCATAACCTAATTTGATGTTTAATAGGCTTCTCCTTAATCTCTCCTTATTATCCAACATATTTGCTTATCCAACGTTCTGCCGGCCTGTTTATGTTGGATAAGTGAGACTCTACTGTATTATCTACCCTCCCAATTTCGGAATAGATCTGGGCCCCCAACTAAAGCTAAGACACGAAACAGGGCAAGATTTACCTTGAAAGCACAACCCTAGCATTGAGAGGGACCCACAAAGAACCTGCAAGCCATGGCTTTGGAAAAAGCTAGGTCTGCAAAAGCCATCCTTCATCTGGAACCCAATAGAGCAAGGGCCGTGCAAACAACTAGGGAGGGAAAATGGGGAAGGTGGCCTGATGTTCCCCTTGGAAAGACATCTGTGCTGCTCTCCAGGGAATGGGTCATGTCCTAGTCATGCGGACCCATCCTGTTCTTTTCCCACTCGAGGAAAGGACAGGATTCCGCGTCCTTCAATAAATAGAGCTGATGGACACATATTTTCCATTCCTTTCTCCTTGCAAAGTTCCAGGGTCTCGTAGTATTAATTTTCTTCAAAAACGGAATGCGTTTGAGAATGCACACACAGCAGCCGTTGGCTACCATGCAGCCAGGTTCATGGCCAAAAGGGCTTCAGAACCATAAAGGACCTGCATGAGATGAAATGTTAGCAGAAGGCAAGCAGAGAAAGACCCATGGCCAACCACCACATGGAGATAAAAGAATGGGTTCAACCACACATCTGTAGAGTGACTCATTCTTTGCAAGTGGGATATATATATATATATATATATATATATATATATATATATATATTTTCTTTGCAAGTGGGATATATATATATATATAAGCTGTGCCCGGCCACGCGTTGCTGTGGCGTTGTCTGGTGGTGTTGGTGAGAAATTGTTGAGGTGGTGGTGGTATTGAATGTCTTGTATGGTTGTCTTTATGTTTAGTATGCACACTGAAGTGGATTATATGGCAGTGTGGAGTCAAGATAATCCAGTTCAAAGCAGATAATATAAGATTCTAAATGGGTTATATAGCTGTGTGGAAGGGCCTTGAGTCTACACTGCCATATAATCCAGTTAAAATCTGATAATCTGTGGAAGAGGCCTAAGTGAGGCCTAACTGTGCCTGTCCCCTGGACTGAGTAGGTTGCTAGGAGACCAAGTGGGCGGAGCTTAGCCTTCAAACTGGCAGCAATTGGATAAAAACTATTATTCCTCTCCCTGTAATTAGGACTTTATTTTTCTTTTCTTTTTGTTGTATCAACCTTGAGCCGTGAATGATGGGTTGTGTTGTCAAATTTCGAGGTTGGGGGGCCTGTAGTTTTGTTGTTTTGTCCGCTGTCCTGATGCCATCACTCTTTATATATATATATATATATATATATATATATATATATATATATATATATACACACATACATACACATACACACATATATATACATACAGTAGAGTCTCACTTATCCAAGCTAAACGGGCCGGCAGAAGCTTGAATAAGCGAATATCTTGGATAATGAGGGATTAGGGAAAAGCCTATTAAACATCAAATTAGGTTATGATTTTACAAATTAAGCACCAAAACATCATGTTATACAACTAATTTGACAGAAAAGGTAGTTCAATATGCAGTAATGTTATGTTGTAATTACTATATTTACGAATTTAGCACCAAAATATCACGATATATTGAAAACATTGACTACAAAAATGGCTTGGATAATCCAGAAACTTGGATAAGCGAGGCTTGGATAAGTGAGACTCTACTGTATATAGCGCAATTAGGCAATATGAGTCAGTCGTCAATGAGAGTCAAGAATATTGTGGCTTTTGGGAGAGTGTTGGAAGAGCAATGATGATTTTGGCACCCAAATGTTGGTTGTGAATTATAGAATCATAGAATCATAGAATTGTGGGCCAAAGCTTTGGACTTGCTTAAGGATGATGCCATCCACTCATCTCTTTGGTTCGTTGAGATCTGAGTGCTTTTGTGGAAGATAGAAAGCCATAAACCCTCCCGAGAATTGTGCGCTTCTTCCCTCTCTATGCGAATGTCAAATTACATTCATGGTTGTTTGTGGTTAAAGCTATTTATATACTCTGTTTATGGTCGCAGCCGTTCACTTGATGGGATCTGTGTGATTTGGTGGCCACTTTAAGTGTTATATCAGACAGCTTCCAGTCTATAAATCTAACCACAAATCAAACAGAGCGGCTTCCCAGGCCTCAGGTTCTGTTGTGAGAACCTCAACAAAGGATGGAAGAAAAGTTACTTGCTCTTCATTAGAAGTATTTAGTCGGAAGATAGACTGACATCTGTCTGGGGTAACGTAGTCAGAAACTGCTGTGGTCTTGGAGGAAGAGGGAAAGGTATGTAGTTCCATCATGCATAGACCACATCCCAACAGCCAATGCCCTGGCATTGGAGGGACAGACAATGCTGTCTCAGCTTCATCATGCCTCTGCAGCGAAGGAGATGAAAGCCCTGCCTCCTTCCCAACTGCCACTCTCTTGACCAGGGAGGGAGAGAAGAAGAGCTAGCCACAATTCCACCATGCCTGGGCCCATAAGCAGATTATAAACCCTCCATCTCTATCCCATTCCATCTCTACTGACACTGCCCTCCATCCATCCCAACTGCCATTGTCGACTATCCCACTACATCCCAACTGCCATTGCCCTCCATCCATCCTAGCAGCCACTGCCCTCCCTCTATCCCATTTCATCCCAACTGCCATTACCCAACATCCATCCCAACTACCATTGCCCTCCCTCTAGCCCATTCCATCCCAACCGCCATTGCCCACTCTATAGCCCATTCGATCCTGACTGGCATTATCCTCACTCTATTCCATTCCTTCCCAACTGCCACTGCCCTCCCTCTTTCCCACTTCATCCCGACTGCTACTGCCTTCGATCCCAACTGCCATTGCCCTCCCTCTATCCCATTCCATCCCAACTGTCACTACCTTCCACCATTCAACTGTCAATGCCCTGGCTCCAGAGAGAGAGAGGAGAAGAGATGAAACACAACTCCATCATGCCTTGGCCCAGATGCATCCATCCCAACTGTCACTACCCTCTGTCCATCCCAGCTGCCATTGCCCTCCCTCTATCCTATGTCATCTTGACTGCCACTGCCCTCCATCCATCCCAACTGCCATTGCCCTCCCTCTAGCCCATCCCATCCCAACTGCCAGTGCCCTCCACCATCCATCTCAACAGTCAATGCCCTGGCCCCTGATAGACAGGAGAAGAGACAGAATACAACTCCATCGTGCCTAGGCCCAGAGGCAGATGAAAGGACTTCCCTCCACCTTAACTGCCACTGCCCTCCATCCATCCCAGCTGCCACTGCCCTCCCTCTATCCCATTCCACCCCAACGGTCACTCTCCTCCCTGTAGCGCATTCCATCCCAACTGCATCGCCCTCCCTCTATCCCATTCCATCCCAACTGCCACTGCCCTTCACTCATCCCAATTGCATTGCCATCACTCTATCCCGTTCCATCCCAACTGTCACTGCCCTTCACTCATCCCAATTGCATTGCCATCACTCTATCCTGTTCCATCCCAACTGCCACTGCCCTTCACTCATCCCAATTGCATTGCCATCACTCTATCCTGTTCCATCCCAACTGCCACTGCCCTTCACTCATCCCAATTGCATTGCCATCACTCTATCCTGTTCCATCCCAACTGCCACTGCCCTTCACTCATCCCAATTGCATTGCCATCACTCTATCCTGTTCCATCCCAACTGCCACTGCCCTTCACTCATCCCAATTGCATTGCCATCACTCTATCCCGTTCCATCCCAACTGCCACTGCCCTTCACTCATCCCAATTGCATTGCCATCACTCTATCCCGTTCCATCCCAACTGTCACTGCCCTTCACTCATCCCAATTGCATTGCCATCACTCTATCCCGTTCCATCCCAACTGCCACTGCCCTTCACTCATCCCAATTGCATTGCCATCACTCTATCCTGTTCCATCCCAACTGTCACTGCCCTTCACTCATCCCAATTGCATTGCCATCACTCTATCCCGTTCCATCCCAACTGTCACTGCCCTTCACTCATCCCAATTGCATTGCCATCACTCTATCCCGTTCCATCCCAACTGCCACTGCCCTTCACTCATCCCAATTGCATTGCCATCACTCTATCCTGTTCCATCCCAACTGTCACTGCCCTTCACTCATCCCAATTGCATTGCCATCACTCTATCCCGTTCCATCCCAACTGTCACTGCCCTTCACTCATCCCAATTGCATTGCCATCACTCTATCCCGTTCCATCCCAACTGCCACTGCCCTTCACTCATCCCAATTGCATTGCCATCACTCTATCCCGTTCCATCCCAACTGTCACTGCCCTTCACTCATCCCAATTGCATTGCCATCACTCTATCCTGTTCCATCCCAACTGCCACTGCCCTTCACTCATCCCAATTGTATTGCCATCACTCTATCCTGTTCCATCCCAACTGCCACTGTCCTTCACTCATCCCAATTGCATTGCCATCACTCTATCCTGTTCCATCCCAACTGCCACTGCCCTTCACTCATCCCAATTGCATTGCCATCACTCTATCCTGTTCCATCCCAACTGTCACTGCCCTCCACCATCCATCCCAACGGTCAATGCCCTGGACACAGAGAGAGAGAGAGAAGATACAGACTACAACTCCATCATGCCTAGGCCCAGAGGCAGATGAAAGCACTTCCCTGCCCCCCAACTGCCACTGCCTTGGCCCCTGAGGGAGAGTGACAGGCGCAGCTCCATCATGCCAAGGCCTGGGAGGACTTGACCGGCTTCCCCTTCCAGCCCATCTGCCACTGGCCTCCCTCCATCCGGGCTGGGAAGCAGAGAAGAAGGAGCAGGCAAGAGCTCTGCCGTGTGAGTGTGCTTGGACAGCCATGACATCAAAGCGCATCTTTGCTTTCACTCTCTTGTCTGCTGGAAATGTGCAGAAACAGCGAGGGAGATGTTGATAACGCTTGGGCGCATAAGCAATTTCAAGCTGACTGCCAACAGCCGCCGAGGATAAAACGAGAGGCAGATCCCTTCCCACCCATGAATCAAAGGCAGGGAGGAGGAGGAGGATGAAAACCCCGGCCAGGCCGTGGCTGTCTTTCTCCTCTCTCAGGCTTCAGGGGACCCCAGAGGAATGCCTTCCCCCCCTCGTCCCCCTCTTTTGTTTGCTTCTTCCAAGACAGAGAACATTTCTTCTGGCTCCAGAAACTGCCGGCTGTCTTGTTTTATATATCCTGTCCCACAGAATTTTCAGGGCTCACGGTGACATTTCCTCTGGGAACCGGGGCGGGGGAGGCGGAAAAGCACAGTTTGGGGGCAGAAAGCGGGCAGGAAAACGTTGCGGTTTGGGGCGGAATGGGAACCCCCTTCCCTGCCTGGGAAGGAAGATCTGGAGCCATTTCCACACTCCTCAAACCTTTTAAGTGGAGGGCCAGTTCACAATCCCTCAGACTGTTGGGGGGCCGGACTAGGATGAAATAGTCCAAAATTAGGATTGTTGTCGTTGTGTGCCTTCAAGTCATTTCAAACTTAGGTCAACACTAAGACTAAAGTTTAGGACAGAGGCCAGGTCAATCACCTTGGAGGGCCTTAGTTTGGGGACCCCTGATCTAGAGGATCTCATAAGACCATAGGTAAGCCAAGAGACCTCCAAAGCCCATCTAGATGGTCTCATAAAACCATAGGTAAGGAATGGTACCCCCAAAGGCCATCTAGATGATCTCATAGGACCGTCGGTAAGGAAAGGGATCCCCAAAGGCCATCTAGGCAATCTCATAAAACCATAGGTAAGGAAAGAGACCCTCAACGGCCATCTAGACGGTCTCTTAGGACCATAGGTAAGGAAAGTGACCTCCAAAAGCCATCAAGATGGTCTCATAAGGCCGTAGCTAAGCAAAGAGACCTTCAAAGACCATCTAGACGATCTCCTAAGACCATAGGTAAGGAAAGGGACCTTCAAAGACCATCTAGATGGTCTCATAAGACCGTCGGTAAGGAAAGGGGTCCCCAAAGGCCATCTAGGCAATCTCATAAAACCATAGGTAAGGAAAGAGACCCTCAACCGCCATCTAGACAGTCTCATAGGACCATAGGTAAGGAAAGTGACCTCCAAAAGCCATCGAAATGGTCTCATAAGGCCGTAGCTAAGCAAAGAGACCTTCAAAGTCCATCTAAACGATCTAATAAGGCCATAAGTAAGCAAAGAGACCTCCAAAGACCAGGTAGACTTAGCTCAACCCTTAGTCTAAAGTTTAGGACAGGAGCCAGGTCAATGACCTTAGTTTGGGGACCCCTGCTCTAGAGATATTAATCTAAGGATTGAGGGACCAGGAAACTTTGGTGTATTTTTCTCCTGCCTTCAATGCTAACTCCACATTTGTCTGCAAAATCCCAGGAAAATGGGTTTAACTTCCTAATTTCATTTCCAGTAGTCTCGCAACACGTGCCTGATTCTTCTTTTGTGGAAATCTATTTAAACCTCTGTAATTTTCAATAAAAGTTGGCTCATTGCCGTTTATATTGCTTCGATACAACTTTGGCTCCATTGGCTCCCACTTGTGCAATCCTGGGATTTGTAGTTTCATTAGAACTCTCTGCCTGTCCTTCATACAATCATGTATCAATGTGTTGTCGAAGGCTTTTATGGCCGGAATCACTGGGTTGCTGTGCATTTTCTGGGCTGTATGGCCATGTTCAGGAAGCACTCTCTCCTGATGTTTCGCCCACATCTGTGGCAGACATCCTTAGAGGTTGTGAGGCCTGTTGGAAACTAGGCAAGTGGGGTTTATATATCTGTGGGATAATGTCCAGAGTGGGAGAAAGAACTCTTGTCTGTTTGAGGTAAATGTGACTGTTTGCAACTGGCCAGCTTGATTAGCATTGAATGGCCTTGCAGCTTCAAAGCCTGGCTGCTTCCTTCGAGCTTTATATATCTGTGGTCCATAGCTATATATATATAAACCCCACTTACCTACGTAGTTTCCAACAGAACTCCCAACCTTTGAGGATGCCTGTCACAGATGTGGGTGAAACGTCAGGAGAGAGTGCTTCTTTAACATGGCCATACAGCCCGGAAAACTCACAGCAACCCAATCATGTATCAGTTGCGTTGTTGAAGTCTTTCATGACCAGAATTACTGGGTTGCTGTGAGTTTTCCAGGCTGTATGTCCATGTTCCAGTAGCATTCTCTCCTGACGTTTCTCCCACATCTATGGCAGGCATCCTCAGAGGTTGTGAAGTATCAGTTGGTAAGGAGAGAGCTTTCCTCCCAGTTTCTCGCCCACTTCTGGATTGCCACAAAACCATTTTTATTTCACCGTTCCTTTGAAAGTTTTCTCCCTCCGAGTCTCTTTTTTTTAAACTTTCCTTTTGTAAGTGTAAGAATCTATCAGAGCGCCTTGCGTTTAGTCATATGCTAATTTGATCTTTTCCTTTCTCTCCCTTTAAAGGATAGGCCCATTCTTCATAATCAGGCAAGAATGGGAAATATTCCTTTTTTTTTTCACCAATGGCCGCTTTTGTGCAAACCGCACTTTGGGATGCAAATTTCCAAAATCATCCTTATTGCAAAGAGAAAGAGTCGAGAGGGAGGCATTTATCATTCAAATGAGCCTTCTGGCATATGGAGATTTGGGGTTTTTATTTTTGCATTGGCCGAGTTTGGGCCTGGCTTTGGAAAACTGCCTTCTTTTTCCAACTCCTATGTTCAAAGTGGGAAGTCAAACCCACTGGCAGTTTTTGCACATCTTGGGTGCATCTACATTGTAAAATTAATGCAGTTTGACGCCTCTTTACTCTTTAGTGGTTACTAGAACTTCTAATTTGACTCTGCCAAAGAGGGCTAGTGCCTTGCAAACTATAAACTATAAACTCCATGGATTGCTGTGAGTGTTTTGGGTTGTACAGCCATGTTCCAGAAGCATTCTCTCCTGACGTTTCTCCCACATCTATGGCAGGCATCCTCAGAGGCTGTGAGGTCTGTTGGAAAACTACTCAAGTAGGGTTTATATACCTGTAGAATAATGTCCAGGGTGAGAAAGAACTCAGGTTAGTGTGAATGTTACAACTGGCATGAATCAGCCAGGCTTTGAAGCTGCAAGGCTATTCAATGCTAATCAAGGTGGCCAATGGTAACATTCCCACTTGCCTCAGACAAGAGTTCTTTCTCCTATCTTGGACATTATTCCACAGATAGATTTATATACATACATATATATATATATATATATATATATATATATATATATAGTAGAGTCTCACTTATCCAAGATAAACGGGCCGGCAGAACCTCGGATAAGCGAAAATGTTGGATAATAAGGAGGGATTAATAAAAAAAGGCTATTAAACATACAATTACATTATGGTTTTACAAATCAAGCACCAAAACATCATGTTCTACAAGAAATTGACAGAAAAAGCAGTTCAATACACAGTAATGTTATGTAGTAATTCCTACGAATTTAGGACCAAAACATGGCAACATTTACTACAAAAACAATGACTACTAAAAGGCAGACTGCCTTGGATAATCCAGAACATTGGATAAGTGAAGCTTGGATAAGTGAGACTCTACTGTGTATATATATATTCCACTTGCCTAGTTTCCAACAAACCTCACAACCTCTGAGAATGCCTGCCATAGATGTGGGAGAAATGTCAGGAGAGAGTGCTTCTTGGACAAAAACATTGACTGCTAAAAGGCAGACTGCCTTGGATAATCCAGAACATTGGATAAGTGAATTTGGATAAGTGAGACTCTACTGTATATATATATATTCCACTTGCCTAGTTTCCAACAAACCTCACAACCTCTGAGGATGCCTGCCATAGATGTGGGAGAAACGTCAGGAGAGAGTGCTTCTTGGACATGGCCATACAGCCCGGAAAACTCACAGCAACCCAATAATAATAATAATAATAATAATAATAATAATAATAATAATAATAATAATAATTATATTATAATATAATATATAATATAGTTATATTATTATATATAATATAATATATATAATATAATATATATAATTATATTATTATATATAATATATATATTATATATAATACAATATTATAATATATATATTATATATAATATAATATAATTATAATATAATATAATAATTATATAATATTATAATATAATATAATATAATAATAATAATAATAATAATAATAACACTTGGGAAGTGTTCGACTTGTGGTTTTGCAAAACGAAATCCAGCATATCTATCTTGTTTGCTGTGCCATACAATAATAATAATAAAATAATAATAATAATAATAATAATAATAATAGTTGTTATTATTATTATTATTATTATTATTATTATTATTATTATTCTCAGTTTGGGGTCAGAATTGTGCCACCTCCAGAAGTAGCTGGACTGCACTTTCCAACATCCCTAGCTGGGGATAATGGGAGCTGCAATCCATCAAAGCTCTAGCATATGTCCCCCCAACTTGGTATTATACAATGTCTAACCTTTCTGAGAAGGAATATGTTTTTACGAAACGGACACTGCGGGATTGTAATGCACAAAACGCACATTGATTGTGTGCAAATGTGAGGCCAGCAAAGTCTCTGGATTTCGTCCTAGAGTCTCATTCATGGCAAGCTTCCTTTCCGCACCTGCAAGTGTTTCGCACTATTAATAGGCGTGAGTCACTCTCCTTGTTCCCTTTGTGCCAAATAGGCTTTAGCTTTGCAGCTCCAACCCTTACGGACCCCACATCTACCCCAAACGGTGGCCCTATAGCATCTGTCAATCATGTTTCGGAATGGCAACCTCGCTGGTACAATCGGGTGCCATTAAAGGAGGGATCCTGCAAGGGATCTGAGCAACACAACCACACAATCTGATAGCAATTCATTTATTTCAACCCCCTCTGAGCTGCTTCTTTCTCCAAACCAGAAACAGATTTCCGAGGGTGAGTTTTTTAATATGGAACGGCTGGGGCTGGAGTCAGCATCCAAATTGACACACATGGCCCCGCTCACAGGGACAAGAGAAAAATAATAAGGATGGCCTCGAAAGGCATAACCATTCTTGCCAAAATTATCGTGGTTTCCCATTGACATGAGCGGCTCTAGTTCGAAATGTGTTCACTTTCTTGCATTTATATCCCACTTTGTTTCCAATGAGCTGAAAATCTTATTTTTGCGCTCACAACAACCCTATAAGGTAGGCCAGACAGAGAATGAGCATCATTGGATACATCTACATTGTAGAATCAATGTTGTTTGACATTGCTTTAATGGCTATGACTCAATACTATGGAATCATGGAATTGTAGTTTTTTACAAGCCTTTTCTGCCTAAGAGATTTAGTGCCCCCCGCAAACTACTGATCCCAAGATTCCATAGCATTAAAGTATGCAGTCGCAATGGGTTAAAGCCTTGTGCCGGCTGAACTGCTGACCAAAAGGTTGGGTTGCTAACCTGAAAGTTGCCGGTTCGAATCCACGAGGTGGGGTGAGCTCCCGTCTGTCAGCTCCAGCTTGCAGGGACATGACAGAAGCCTCCCAGCAGGATGGTAACACATCCTGGCATTCCCTGGGCAACGTCTTTGTAGACGACCAATTCTCTCACATCAGAAGCAACTTGTTCTCAAGTTCTCAAGTTGTTCTCAAATTGCTTCTGATACGATTAAAAATTAGAATTAAAGTGGTGTCAAACTGCATTAATTCTGCCGTGTAGATGGCTCAAAATTTGTAGATTTGAACATTGCTGTTCTATGACTGGAGCCCTCGGTGGCGCAGTGGGTTAAACCACTGAGCTGCTGAACTTGCTGACTGAAAGGTCGGCAGTTCGAATCGGGAGAGCGGGCGCTCTAGTGGGAAGTTAATGGCAATCATGCCAGCCACATGACCTAGGAGGTGTCTATGGACAACACCGGCTCTTCAGCTTAGAAATGGAGATGAGCACCAACCCCCAGAGTCAAACACGACTGGACTTAACATCAGAGGAAAAGCTTTACCTTTAGCTATATAGTGTAAAAGTAATGCAATTTGTCACCACTTTATCATCAACATCTGGACGGTTTGGATGAAGGGCATAGAAGCAATTTCCTCCTAAAAGGTTGTTGAACTCTAGTATCAACCAAGCGTCAAGGTTGATGGAAGATGTAGTCCAGCAACATCTGGAGAGAGGTCCGCTAATCTTTACTCCAATTGCATGGTTTTTGTTTCTTCTTTCCTGCCTTCTGCCATGCCACATCTCACTTTCCCACTCGGAACTATAATTCCAGACCCGGCAATGTTTTCCCTGAGGAGGACAAGGATTGCATGGGTCATCCAAACGGAAGTGTGCGTCGAGGGCTATGCTTCAAAGCCGTTGCCTCCGGGGCTCTTCTGAGCTCAAGAAGAGGACAAGTTCATTTCCTCCCGTTTATTGGGTTTGTGTGACACCGATCCACACCATTTAGATTAGCGTCTGGGGTCGTCACCTCTCTCATGGAGGGAGCAAAGCCGGAATTTCCTGGGCAGGCTGCGGAAAACATGACGTACCCAAAATCTACTGGAGGCGATGGAATGAGGATGCTTGGAATGGTCATCCAGAAGGTTTCCAAGCTTGGGGACAACAGGGGGGATTCTGAGTGTTGTTGTGCAACAATGTGATGTCTCATGGGCCTTGTAGTCCCGTTCCTAGTGCTATTGTGGCAGACGAGGAGGAAAACATGGGCTTTCCACCGGTTCAGCTTGAATCGGAGCCTCTCCACCTGGAGGATGTTTGCCCTCAGGAAGTTAACCAAACAAGCCTTGGGCAGAATTCTCCCCCATTTTCCCGAAAGGACAATTATAATAGAGATAGAGGAGTCAGGGAGGCTAATCGCCGGAGTCTCAGAATCGCTGCCAAACAACTAGCAGATTAGGTCTGCTTCCCTTGGGAAATTCTAAGGAGTCATGCATCTGGACAGAGTTGGGTTTCGCTTCTTGTTCTCCAGGGAAAGTGTTCTGTTGGCGGGAAAACAAGACCCTATATAGGGGTTTTGCCGCAAGGGGAACCTTGCGGAGTCAATTGATCAGCTTGGGAGAGAGATCGCGTGTGGACTTCGTTCCCTGCTTCTTGGATCTAGTTTCAAGTCTTGCCTTGTCTCACGTTTTGCCACGGACCTTGTTTCATGCTTCAAGTTGCCACGTTTCTAGTCTTTGATCCAGCCAAGAATCAAGCTCTTGTTCCAGCCTTGTTGTCAAGCTTCAATGGACTAAAAGACCTTGTCATCTCCCCACACTATTGCTTGGCAAAGTGTGTGTTTCGGTTAATGGATTATAACTTTGAACTCTAATATCTTATATTGGACAATATTTTCCTGGACTATATTAGGCCTTTCCTGAAAGGTCTGCTTCTGAACTATATTCTTCACTTGTTTTTATTGACTTTATATATTTCTTTAATAAAGATATTAGATAGAATCTGGTCTCTGCGCATGGTTATTGGTTCTCTGCAGCCTGGGTCCTGACAAACAAGTATCTCTTCTCCATCAACACTGAGCATGTTGAATCCTCATTGGGCTCGTTCGCCTTTGCCGACTAGGAGTTGTAGTCTCCAAAGGTCTCATTGCAAGCTCGTCTTGTCTCTAATAGGTGGAAGGTCCAGTGATGTTCACAATGTCCAGTGATGGGATTGAGAGATGTCATTCAGGACTCAACAGTGATCCAAAGTTGGTTCCGGTTGTGACTCAGCCTTTGCCTTTGTGTGACTCTGATGAGGATTCTGGGATGCAGGTGCATAATGATGGGATTCAGATTCAGGATGAGTTTCAAGGTGACTCTGATAATGGGAATTGTGGGATTCAGGTGCAGAGTGTTCCTGCTGTGGGAGATAAAGAGCAAGGGAGTTGTCGAAGGCTTTCATGGCTGGGATCACAGGGTTGTTGTATGTCTTTCGGGCTGTGTGGCCATGTTCCAGAAGTATTATCTCCTGACGTTTCGCCCACATCTATGGCAGGCATCCTCAGAGGTCCATACCTCACAACATACAACAACCCAAAGAGCAGGGAGTTTTTCCCATGGAGTTGAGGAAGAAATGAGGTTGTTTCTGATGATGGTTTTCAGGTGCAAGGAGTAGAAGAGGAGAATAGCTCTGATAACACTAACGAGCTCAGTGACCTTGACAATGAGGCCGCTGAGCTCGATCGCGCTAGTTGGCTGGAATTGCGGAGAAGCCTCCGAATAGCAAATACGAAGGAAGTCAAAGGGCAAAGAAATGCCTTCATGTCATGCTATTAAAACAGTCTGCTGAGAGAGAGATCTTTGTCAAAAGCAACTTCTTAACTTGAGTCAAGAACGAAGTCTGCCTTCCTGTATCAAGACGGCATTCCTGTGTTACCTCGTAGCCTGGATGTATTCTAGTTTCTGGGACTTTGGCTTCCTTTGAAAGGATCTTGTTTCATGCCTATTCTTCTATGGATTTGATGATTACAGCCTTGTTTTATAACTATATTTTGGAACTGAACTTTTACCTTTTATGAGCTATTTTTCTGCCTATTTCTCAATAAACTATAAAAGACTACGTCCTGTGTGCAGCCTGGTGTCTTTAGCATGGTGAAGCTAACCTGAGGTGCGACAGGTCCCCTGATTTAACAATGTCAACACTGACACATCTTTGGCGAGTGCCAATTAATTTCAACGTGGGCATCGCATGCGGTAATTCGTCCGCCACTTTGGCGGCGACAATCGGCCCCATCTGTGCCTGCACTTCGGAATGTAGGCTATTAATGATATTCAGGGACAAAAACCAGCCACATGAAGCGGGTCCCCAGCAGTGTGCCGGGTTTTATGTTTCCCCTTCATTCCTTTGCTGCTAATTAGCCGGGGCTTTGAAGCAGGAGGCTGAGCTGATCTCATTGCATTAATAGCGGCTTAGTGGGACGGAGCAAAGAATTCAATCAAAGCCAAGGCTGGCTCTTGATGTATTGCCATTCCCATTGTCCTCCCCCTTGGTTTCGGAGGCTACAACTGATGGGAGCTGCAATCTAGCACCTTTTGGCAATAACAAACTGGAGTTCATGGTTTTCTCCAAACCACAAGCAATGTAGCATCTTGTATCCTGGTTAACGTTCTGTATTGGGTCTCGCATCTCAGGTTAGCTTCACCTTGCTAAAGACACCAGGCTGCACACAGAATGTAGCCTTTTGTAGTTTATTAGGAAATAGGGAAAAGGCAGTTCATAAAAGGCGAAAGATAGTTGCAAAGACAAGGCTGCAAGAAACAAATCCATAGAAACAAGAGACATAAAGCAAAGTCCTTTCAATAGACACCAGAGTCCCAGAAACGAGGATACATCCAAGCCATAAGATAACACAGGAAAGCAGTCTTGGTTCTTGATTCAAGCGAGGAAATTGCTTTGACAAAGATTTCCCTCTCAGCCGACTGCTTTAATAGCATAATGTGAAGGCATTTCTTTGCCCTTTTACCTCCCTCTTATTTGCTATTCTAAGACTTCTGCGCAACCCCTGAAATTCCAGATGACTATCTCGATCCAGAGCTGCTCTCCCTTTCTGCCTCTTGCACCTGAAAACCATCATCAGAAACAACATCATTTCTTCCCATGGGAAAGCCTCCTTGCTCCTTATCTCCCACAGCAGGGACATTCTGCACCTGAATCCCATAATTCCCATCGAGTCATCTTGAAACTCATCCTGAACCTGAATCCCATCATCTTGAACCTGCATCCCAGAATCTTCATCAGAATCACACAGAGGCTGAGTCACAACATTGGGATGCGTCTACATTGTCAGATTAATGCAGTGCTATGGAATCATGGGTGTTGTAGTTTTACAAATTCTTCAGCTTCCCCTGCCAAAGTATACTGGGACCTCAACAAACAATATAGCATCGAACCATGGCAATACAAGTTGAGGTCAAATTTAATACAGGACCGCAGATATAGAGGGTCCTGCCTGGCAAGCATTAGCTAAACCGATTTTCCCCAATTGAAAGCACACCCACCAAAGTCGCAAGCAGAAACAAAGGTTTATTCATTATCTGGCCAGAAGTGTTACATGTAAGGCTAGCACTAAAATAATAATAATAATAATAATAATAATAATAATAATAATAATAATAATGCCGTGCCAAAAGCTCTCAGCCTGCATTTGGAAACAATAGACATTGACAAAATTATGATCTGCCAACTGCAAAAGGCCACCCGACTGGGATCTGCACGCATCATCCGAAAATACATCACACAGTCCTAGACACTTGGGAAGTGTTCGACTTGTGATTTTGGGATACGAAATCCAGCATATTTATCTTGTTTGCTGTGTCAGACTATGTCGTTGTGTCAATAATAATAATAATAATAATAATAATAATAATAAAAGTTTATTTGTATCCTGCCTCCACCTCCCCCAAAGAGAACTCGGGGCGGCTCACAGAAATATCAGATACAAAACAATAACAATGTAAAATACATCAACAAACAATAACATGCACCAGTAGTAGCATTTACACATTAACCAGAAAATTTTAAAAAATACTTATTAAAAACATAGAATTAAAACCAGTGAGGTTGTAATAGTAGATCAGCAAAGTGCACACTATAAGTTGTGAATTCAAAACATAGATAAAGTGCTACAAGCGCTAAAGTGCTACATGCATAACTAAGAAGCACAAGACTTGTGCACTTTTACGAGTATTGGCTGCTGCTGGCTCATCATGGGGTTGTGGAGGTCTCGTGGAACAGAAAAGAGGGAAAACACTTCATTTCTTTTTGTTTCTGTGTCCTTGGCAAGCTATAAATCCTTGAGGTGGGGGGTTTTAATGTTCAACAACAAAGTGGTGTCGAACTGCATTCATTCCACAGTGTAGATGCACCCTTGGAACCATCCATTGCAGTCTGACAGAAAGAGATGAAGGCAATTTAGTGGCATTTTAGCCCAAACAGCCCCGGGAGGATGGAAAGGAGGTGGAGAGCAGGAGGAAAATTGGCCCAAGTTTGGAAAAAGAAGGGTTGCGGAGACGGCCGGAGGGGAAGGGACGATGGTGGGCCGGAGGAGAAATCTAAATAGGGCCTTTGTGACGTCTCGCGGAGGGTGACTCAGCCTCGCTCATAGGGCCCCAGGCTTGCCAAAATGAACTTGGCCTGGAAAGTTTGTATCAGACGCACAGGATGCGGTTTCCAAATTCATCCAATCTTCCCCTTCTCCCTGCTTCTTTTTTTTTCTTTCCTCTTTTCCATTTCAATGCCAAGTCTTTCTGGACTCCACCCTGCACCCGTTTATCCTTCATAGCTTTAGATATCTCTCTCCGGTAGCAATGCCTTAGGGCATGAACAGCCTAAAAGAGGGGCAAAGGAGGCATATGCTGGACCCAGCTGCAACCCATGCTCAGAGATTGGCCAACCAAGTAGAAATCTGGTCTCTCCCATGACACTGCCTCAGTGTTTACAGTGTTGAAAAGAGTAAGACGTTGCAAATCGTTCACTCCTAGAACTCTTCTTTGCGACATGTTTACATTCCCCTGGTTGACTATAAAGTTGTGCTGGAGGATTTAGAAATGCTAGATTTTCTAAATATTTTCTAGCAAAGTTGTGCATGGAATTCGTTCCTACCATTTCTACACATTCTTTCCTGACTTCTGTTTCTTCACGAAATGGGAAGCCCCTCCTCACGTGAAAATCTTATCAAAACGAAAGCCTGCCGAGCGCCTCCCAGAACTTGTCTCCTTGCCTTGGAAAAACAGTGTGAGCGTGACTTTCAGGCCTAGAAAGCGCACACGCCTGCCAGTACCTGCAGCCGAGCACCTCTTATTCTAGAGTAAGAGGCGCTCAGCTGCAAGCACTGGTAGGCACACACATTTTCCGGACCTACATGCCACACACACTCACTCTCTTTGCAAGGAGAGTATGTGGCATGATGCGCATTATTCTAGAGTAAGAGGCGCTCAGCTGCAGGCATGGTAGGCACACACATTTTCTGGGCCTACATGCCACACACACACACTCACTCTCTTTGCAAGGAGAGTGTGTGGTGTGATGCGCATTATTCTAGAGTAAGAGGCGCTCAGCTGCAGGCATGGTAGGCGCACACATTTTCTGGGCCTACATACCACACACACACTCACTAACTCTCTTTGCAAGGAGAGTGTGTGGCGTGATGTGCATTACTCTAGAGTAAGAGGCGCTCAGCTGCAGGCATGGTAGGCACACACATTTTCTGGGCCTACATGCCACACACACACACTCACTCTCTTTGCAAGGAGAGTGTGTGGTGTGATGCGCATTATTCTAGAGTAAGAGGCGCTCAGCTGCAGGCATGGTAGGCGCACACATTTTCTGGGCCTACATACCACACACACACTCACTAACTCTCTTTGCAAGGAGAGTGTGTGGCGTGATGTGCATTATTCTAGAGTAAGAGGCGCTCAGCTGCAGGCATGGTAGGCACACACATTTTCTGGGCCTACATGCCACACACACACACTCTCTTTGCAAGAAGAGTATGTGGCGTGATGTGCAGGCAGGCCTGGAAAATGCGTTCACCTGCCACTGCCTGCAGCTGAGCTCCTCTTACACTAGAACAAGAGGTGCTCGGCTGCAGGTACTGGCAGGCATTTTGTGCTTTCTAGGCCTGCACACCACACACTCACTGTCTTTCCAAGGCAAAGAGAAAGGTAAGAAGAAGCCTACTTAAAGCACGTGCCGGGAAGTGGAGCCAGTGAATGGAAAGCCTCCCCATAATGGTCCGATTTTCGAGGCCTCAAACTGAAGACAAATATCTACTCTCCCAATTTCAGTATGTTCCCAAAAAACAGATCCGGGTCCCCAACGAAAGCCGGGACACAAAACGTGGGAAGTTTTACCCCGAATGCACAACCTTATCTTCAAAGTCCTTCTGTGTGATGCTATGGTAGCTTCATGTAGGCATTTATCTCTCTAGATATTTTCCAAGTATGATTCTATGTTAGCTTCCTCTGGAAGTTGACGGTAGAACTGTGCCGGAGGAACTCAAAATGTTGAGTTCCACAAATTGCACAAATTACTTGGAGAAATTGCACCAAGTTCTTATGGCCGATGTTCTTTGCAACAAGGGGATCTTGTTCTGAATTTTTTTGGCGCAGAAAATTTTATTTCAGTTCCTACACAGCTTTGGACAGTACGTTTCCTGGCCTGTTTTGAACCAAAAGACCCGATCGTGCCCAGATTTATTCTGAATCTGTGTGCAGCAAAGCGTAGTCGCGAGGAGAGACTGGGCAGGGACGTTTGGCCCTGGAAATTTTTCCAAAACAGCCCCCGAGCTTTATAGTTGCAACATGTTGTGAACATGATGTTGAAGAGAAGACAAAAAATCCCAAACAAAGTGCTATGTGGAGCTTGCAACACATTCCGGCGTTGCCAAACGGCGCTCAATGCGCACCAGAAACCCAGTCTTTACAACCTAATCACATCCTGGCACAAACCTGGACAAAACACGATGTCCTTGCTCAGAGAATGAGCCTTTCAATGCCAGCCTCCCTTTCCAAGCCTTCGTTGCCTTAACCGGGAAAAGCTGTTTGTAATTAACCAGAGATTGAAAAGGGTGGCATGTGCGGACATCTGGGCAAAGGCAGCTGTGACTCTGGCGGCCAGCTGTCCAAGGCAAGTCTAGATTGGGATTTGGGAGATCAAGCTCATACATTTGTGTGTGCCTTCAAGTCAACTACAATCTGAAGGCCACGCCATTCATTTCATAGGTTTTACCAGCTCCTTCCTCTGAAATAGAGCCTACAGAAACTGTATCCATTGACAGTCTCCCAACCAAACACTAACCAGGTCTAGATCCTGCTTAGCTTCCATGATGAGACAGGATCTGGTGCCTTTGGGGTATTATTTACACCCTACATGGTTGTATAGATGCTGTTGTGACTCATCTGGAGCCTCAGAGTGACTCGGATGGGGATTATGGGATTCAGGTCCAAAATGACTCCGATGAGGATTATGGCATTCAGTTTCAGAGTGTCCCTGTTATAGAAGATGAGGAACAGAGAGGGAATGGTGTTGATGATACTGAAACTAGCCAGGTGCAAATTGACTCAGAAAAGGAGGACAGTTCTCAGTCTGATAGCAGGCTGACAGACGCTAACGAGCTGGCTGGACTTGATGAAACTGAATCTTTAGATAGCGCTGACCGTTTGGAATTCAGGGTTCGAAGAAGTGTGAGAATAGCAAACAAGAAGGAGGTCAGAGGCCAGAGAAATGCTTTCATGCTCTGCAAAGGGTATTAAAACACTGTGTTGGGAGACTAACTTTTGTCAAAGCAACTCTTCGTTCAACCTAGAAACAAGTTCTCGTTCTACTGGATTTCTTGCAGCCTTTGCGTGTTCATGTTCATGGGACTTTGTTATGCTCTAATGGAACTTAGTTTATTCCTGGTGATTTCTTGGATTATGCTCTAAGGCTTTGTTTTGTAACGATCTTTTGGAACTTTACTTCTGCTTTTAAAGAACTATTTATCTTCTATTTTCCAATAAACTACAAAAGACTTCAACTTGTGTACAACCTGGTGTATTTAGCAAGGTGAAGCTAATCTGAGGTGTGACAGATGCCTTCAAGTTGACTGGTGGTGACCCTATGAATTTCATTGGGTTTTTTAAAGCCAGTTTTAAGCATGACTTTTAAACTCATGTCTTGTGTTTACTTTCTGTTGTGTGTACTTTAATAATAATATACTTTTTTAATATTCCGCTCCACCTCCCCGAGGGGACTCAGATGTCGTCCTTAGATGTCCTTCGATGTACTTAAGGGCACTTTTTCATTACCTCCCTTCTAAAAGTGGTACCTATTTATCTACTCACATTTCTGTTTTCGATCTGCTAGTGGGCAGGGAGGTGGGGCTGATGGCAGGTGCTCACCCCGACCCGAGCTTGAACTGCCAACCTTTCAATCGGTAGGATTTTTCTGCAGCTAGCAGTCCCTGTGTATTTTATAGAAATTCCTTCTAACATTATAGATTTTTTACAATGTTTACGTGTTTTAATTATGCTGTAACCCGCCTCGGGCCACGAGAAGAGGCAGGCAAGAATAATAATTATTATTATTATTTTATTATGACACAGCAAACAAGATAGATATGCTGGATTTCATATTATTATTATTATTATTATTATTATTATTATTATTATTATTATTGACACAACAACATTGTATGGCACAGCAAACAAGATAGATATGATGGATTTCGTATCACAAAATCACAAGTCGAACACTTCCCAAGTGTCTAGGACGGTGTGATGTATTATTATTATTATTATTATTATTATTATTATTATTATCATTATCAACACAACGACGTTGTATGGCACAGCAAACAAGATAGATATGCTGGATTTCGTTTCGCAAAACCACAAGTCGAACACTTCCCAAGTGTCTAGGACTGTGTGATGTATTATTATTATTATTATTATTATTATTATTATTATTATTATTATTATTATTTCCATTAAACAAGGAAGACTCGGGCATGTTTGACCATTTCCTTCCTTTGAAATACAACCTTCAACACCTGACATTCATCCAAAAAATAACCAGGGTCCTATTTTTCCCCAAATGCTGGATCTAAAGGATTCTGGGATTTCCAATCCAAACAGTGGAAGCTGGAGTCACTCGTAGATATTTTGCAGACCAATTATTCTGTCCTGGCTTTTAATCTGAATGTTCACGGAGTCACCCAAGATGTGGAATCCTTTCCTCAGCATCTTAAGCTTTTCCTTTAAAGTTCAGACTAAAATCCAGAACTGATTCTTCAACTCAGCTTCCAAACTGTGAATGCTGAGCGCATGGGATCTGTTGGAAATGATCTATTGCTGCGATGAACCAGTATCTTTGATTTGGCACAAATAAAAAAAGAGCACGTGCATCAATTCTCTTTGGGCAGTCCCAATTTTTTCCCAATTTGTAATGCCTTGTAAATAGATTCCTATGTCCAATTCGAGCCCGGCACATGCGATTCCCCACACAGCTGCAGAAAGCATGGCGGCTTCCATGTCGTTCCCGTAATATATTTGTATTTCGCCGCTTGGCCAAGTCAAGCGGCGAAGGAAATGCCATCGACATGAGACTTTTGCAAGTCCTAGTAAGTAAGCGCATGCTGGACAACGCATCATAGGGATTGCAAAGTCCTCGCCAACATGCCTCATTTTTTGGAGTAAGAAAGTGCTTTGGCTAAAGAGACCGGGCAGCAAGCAAAGGAACAATGTGCAAAGAAGAACCCAAGCCATTGCGTTGTGATTTACTAAATGTTATGAAAAGGCTCCAGTGGAAGTTATTACTGTTCTTATTCTTATTAATCATCCAAAACATATACAGTTTTGGGCCCTTGGTATCTACAGCAATTTGGTTCCAAGACCTTAAAAATAACCTGATTTCGCCATTTTATATACGAGACGTCATTTTGCCAGGCCATTTCGCATAATGGGACTTTTGGGATCCATTGGAGGATTCTGGAAACAAAGCCCAGCAGAGACGAAGAATTAATAATAATAATAATAATAATAATAATAATAATAATAATAATAATGTCCCCTGACATTAAGTCCAACTCTGAGGGTTGGTGCTTATTTCTATTTCTAAGCTCAAGAACTGGCGTTGTTCATAGACACCGCCAAGGTGCTGTTACCTTCCCGTCGGAGCAGTACCTATTGATCTACTCACATTTGCATGTTTTCGAACTGCTAGGTTGGCAGAAGCTGGGGCTAACAGCAGGAGCTCACCCCACTCCCCAGATTCGAACCGCTGACCTTTTGGTCCGCAAGTTCAGCAGCTCAGTGCTTTAATACACTGCACCATTGAGGGCTCCCCTGAAATAATAATAATAATAATAATAATAATAATAATAATAACAGTCCTAGACTCTTGGGAAGTGTCCGACGCGTGATTCAATACAACAGTCCGCAGAGTGTCTGCTGTGGACTCATCTTGTTGTGTTTCAAATAATAATAATCATAATAATCATAATAATCATAATAATAATAATAATGTGACCCAATACAACAGCCAGTTGAGTGTCTGCTGTGGACTCATCTTGTTGTGTTTCAAATAATAATGATGATGATGATGATGATGATGATGATGATGATGATGTGACCCAATACAACAGCCAGCAGAGTGTCTGCTGTGGACTCATCTTGTTGTGATTATTATTATTATTATTATTATTATTATTATTATTATTATTATTATTATTTCGCATCATCCAAAAATACATCACACAGTCCTAGACACTTGGGAAGTGTTCGACTTGTGATTTTGTGAAACGAAATCCAGCATGTCTATCTTGTTGGCTGTATCATACAATAAAATAATAATAATAATAATAATAATAATAATAATAATAATAATAATAATAAGATCCAATACAACAGCCAGCAGAGCCAGCTCTAAACCCTGATCTTAGACCAATGCAACCATCCCATAACCCAGTCTTAGAAGACCAATGCAACCATTCCTAAACCCTGATCTTAGACCAATGCAACCATCCCTAGACCCTGATTTTAGAAGACCAATGCAACTATCTCTAAACCCTGATTTTGGAAGACCAATGCAACCATCCCATAACCCAGTCTTAGAAGACCAATGCAACTATCTCTGAACCCTGATCTTAGATCAAAGGAAATATCCATAAATCCTAGTTTTAGAAGACCAATGCAACCAGCCCCAAACCCTCAGCTTTGGGGTTGGACTCGAGGTCTGGCAACCCATCACACTTATCTCTTCCTTTCCAGCCACAAAGTTCTCAGACGCATCCCAGTTTCTTTACAGAAAGGCTTCCTCCTTGCCTCCATGCAGAGGTGGCCTTTTATGCCACATCTGTATGGTCTGGATAAACTCAAGGAAGCAAATTGGATGATGATGGGATGAGAAAGCACAAGCGGTTTCCCCACAGAGGATGAGTCAGCCTCGGAGACGCTTTCGGCGACCGAGTCCTCAAATAACTCGGCCTCCAGGGAAAGCCATGTTCTCGCCAAGGCAGATTCCCAACGTTGTCGACAGGTAGCTTTGCTCACATTCCAATAGACTGAGTTTTCATGCTTGGGGAGGATGGGCAATGCAAGTCTGAAAGCCAGGATCAAATCCTCTCGGTCCCTTATATCATCTAAGGATACCTTGATTTTAAATCCTGGTTTTGTGGTGACCCCCAACCATAAAATTATTTTCGTTGCGACTTCATCACTGTCATTTTGCTCCTGTTATGAATCGTAATGTAATGTGCAGGATGTTTTCATTCACTGGACCAAATTTGGCAGAAATACCTATCGTGCCCAAATCTGAATATTTGTGGGGTTGGGAAGGGGATTGATTTCGTCATTTGGGAGTTGTAGTTGCTGGGATTTATAGTTCACCTACAATTAAATAGCATTCTGAACTGCACCAATGATGGAATTGAACCAAACTTGGACCACAGAACTCCCAGGACCAACAGGAAATTCTGGAAGGATTGGGTGGGCATTGAATTTTGAGTTTGGGAGTTGTAGTTTACCTACATCCAGAGAGCACCATGGACTCCAAACCATGATGGATCTGGACTAAACTTGGTACAAATATTCAGTATGCCCAAATGTAAACACAGGTGGAGTTTGGGAAAAATAGACCTTGACATTTGGGAGTTGTAGTTGCTGGGATTTGTAGTTCACCTAAAAACAAAGATAATTCTGAACTGCACCAATGATGGAATTGAACCAAACTTGGACCACAGAACTCCCAGGACCAAAAGGAAATACTGGAAGGATTGGGTGGGCATTGAATTTTGAGTTTGGGAGTTGTAGTTCACCTACATCCAGAGACCACTGTGGACTCCAAACAATGATAGATCTGGACCAAACTTGGCATGAACACTCAATATGCCCAAATGCAAACACTGGTGGAGTTTGGTGGAAATAGACCTTGACATTTGGGAGTTGGAGTTGCTGGGATTTATAGTTCACCTTTGATAGTTCACCACCAACTGCATTCATCCCATACGTAGACATACCTTAGGTCTGGCCGAGATGATCTTGCAAAAGGCAATTTGGGATGCAACCCAATAGGTTTAATTATTTAGAAATGCTCTCAATCTACGTCTCCTTTCCCAACGAATCAATGCTTTTGCGCATCGATTGCCTTGAGATGGGCAACACTGACAAACTCATACGGTGCTGAACATTAATGACATTGGCTTTCCCCAATCTTTCCTTCTCAAAACACAGCTGCAAAGTGCATTAAAGAGCGACACTAAACAAGGCAACAACAACTGGGGTGTGTGGGAAGAAGAAGGCAAGGGTGTTGCAAGAGAAGATGAGGACATGGTGAGGAATTGCTTTGAACGGTAAATGCCAAAATCCTGCATCAGGTTTCAACTTGGCATTCGCGTCACTCACTGCTTGATGCTCCAAACAGACACAATTAAAAGACATATCCATTAGGAAAACACATTTTTAAAACTCCCTGAACTAAAACCAATCCTTCCCTTTAATGCTGAGCCATGGCGGTCAATGCGGACGAGAAACTCAACCCAGACGGACAAATAATCAATGTTTGAGAAGCAAAAGGGCAACGTTTCTGCTGAGCGTGATAACGGCTTTTCGTTCTCGCCCAACATCAGAGTCTCGAAAATTCTGCACTTTCTACATAATACATCCTAACTGGCCCAATTGAACAGGAAAAAATCCAGATTAATGCTATCTTATCCTCTTTTCCTCCAGCAATTTTTAAATGTCCCGGTTTCTGTCTCCTCTTCCCATCTCCCGCCTTGGCCCTCAGATGGCTTCGATGGCTGCAAAATGAAGCCAAGTTTATTGTTTCCTTTTATTATTATATATTTATTTACAGTATTTATATTCCGCCCTTTTTCACCCCAAAGGGTGGGTCACAATGCACATAGACATGGAAAACATTCAGTGCCATTAGACATACGACACACACAGACAAAGACACAGAGGCTATTTAACATTTTCCGTCTTCCTGAGGGTATGCTCGATTCCGGCCACAGGGGGAGCTACCACTTCATCGTCCACTTGTGACACCGGGTCCTTGATGGAATACTTCCTCATTCTTCTGCAGGCTGTTGGGAGGTTTTATGGTGTCGTAGATTAGTTAAATTAGCCTCCCTGCATAAAGCGGTACCTAAATTTCCTACTCAACAGATGCAAATGTCTTTTGGGTTGCCTTGTGACACCGAGTCCTTGATGGAGTACTTCCTCATTCCTTTCTGCACACTACTGGAAGTTTTTATGCTGTCGTAAATTAATTAAATTAGCCTCCCCACATAAAGCGGTACCTAAATTTCCTACTTGACAAAGGCAACTGTCTTTCGGGCTGCCTTGTGACACTGAGTCCTTGATGGAGTACTTCTTCATTCCTTTCTGCATGCTGCTGGAAGGTTTTATAGTGTCGTAGATTAGTTAAATTAGCCTCCCTGCATAAAGCGGTACCTAAATTTCCTACTCGACAGATGCAAATGTCTTTCGGGCTACATAGGTCAACAAAGAGCTAGGCTATTTAATGGTCAGGCACTCAATCCGACCCAAACTCATGACCTCTCGGACAGTAGTGATTTATTGCAGCTGGCTACTAACCAGCTGCGCCACAGCCCAGCCCGTCAAGATCCGCACTGTGGAATGAATGCAGTTTGGCACCACTTGATCTGCCGTGGCTCAATGCTATGCAACAGTGGGAGATGCAGTTCTTCAAAGCCCTTGATTTTTTTTCCCCCAAATCCAGACACAGTTTTGACTGAAGAGTTCCCTGATACTTCCAGATCTTTGGTTGTGCTTCTTTTGTGCGAAAGAGCCTAACATGTGCTTTTAATCAAGGAGAGACAGAGGGAGGGACGTGGATTGAGAAGAGAGGGAAATGGGTGGGAGAGGAAGAGCAACAAAGCCACTGCGGATCCCGATTCAGGAAAGGGGATTTCGAGACGGATGGGAAACGAGAGGGAGACGAGAGGTTTGGGGCTTCCCTTTGGCTGCGATGGAAGCATCTGGACACAATCTCCACGGCATGTGACCTCCCAACCTCGGGTTTCGTTTACTGTTTGTGTCAGCTTGGTTTTCTCCCAGCTTCGAAAACCGAAATTATACAGAACCCGGCACTACTCACTTTAGAAATAATGCAGAATGGGGTTGGATTGGATAGCCTTTGGAGTCTAGGATCCTGCAATCCCAGTTTTCGAACTCTTACAATCCCACGAACCCAAACTATAATCCCTTTCTGGCAGGATTTGGGGAAATGTAGTCCCAGAGTCCTACTGTCCTACACAGGGCCCTAGCTAGAAAAAAATTTCGGGGTGGGGGTGGGGATTGTAACTTTTTTTAGCAAATCATAAAGAGTAGTTGGGGCCGGGCTGTGGTGCAGCTGGCTAGTAACCAGCTGCTATAAATCACTACTGACCGAGAGGTCATGAGTTCGAAGCCCGGGTCGGGTTAAGCCTCCGACCATTAAAAAAAAAAATAGCCCCGGCTTGCTGTTGACCTATGCAGCCCCGAAAGACAGTTGCATCTGTCAAGTAGGGAAAATTTAGGTACGCTTTATGCGGGAGGCTAATTTAACTAATTTACAACACCATAAAAACTGCCGGCAAAACACAAGGAAAAAGAATGAGGAAGAACAGCCACCAATGGACAGTGAAGCAACAGCTCCCCCTGTGGCCGGAATCGTGAAGCTGGAAAGATGTTAAATGCCTCTGTGTCTGTCTAAACTGAATGTTGTTTGTTGGCATTGAATGTTTGCCATATATGTGTTCATTGCAATCCGCCCTGAGTCCCCTTTGGGGTGAGAAAGAAGGGCGGAATATAAATACTGTAAATAAATAAATAAATAGTTCGATAACACAACAACAACATTTTTATTATAGTCCAAAGACCCTTATTGCTCCGTAAAAGGTATAAGATACAAGGTATGCAAGGTTAGTAAGGCCAAAAATAGCCAATACCGATCAAAACACATGATGTGGACGGAATTAACAGCAGATCAAACTGATAAGACCAGGATTAAAACTTATAACCAGCATTTAAGATAGCAATGACCTAGGTAAAAGACTGCAAAAGGTAATTGGCATGTTTCATCGTGCCATAACATAAGGTAAAGGTAAATGTTTCCCCTGACGTTAAGTCCAGTCATGTCCGAGTCTGGGGGTTGGTGCCCATCTCCATTCCTAAGCCGAAGAGCCGGCGTTGTCCATAGACACCTCCAAGGTCATGTGGCCAATGCCATGACTGCATGGAGCACCATTACCTTCCCGCCGGAGCGGTACCTATTGATCTACTCACATTGGCATGTTTTCGAACTGCTAGGTTGGCAGGAGCTGGAGCTAACAGTGGGTGCTCATTCCGCTACCGGGATTTGAACCTGGGACCTTTTGGTCTGCAAGTTCAGCAGCTCAGCGCTTTAACCCACTTCGCCACCGGGGCTCCTGTGCCATAACATAAAATACTTTAAATTATATGGTTTCAAGTATATTTTATATCAAATTTCTATTTTAGTTACAAAGTTCCAAGTCTTAAAATAACAAAACGATGGCTAATTGATCATTTATAGTTACAAAAGAATGCCACAACGTTTGTGAGAAACACAGTTAACCAGTTAAAACTCATGAGTAAACCAGTTTTTTTTTTTAAACCTGAAAGATTTCAGGGGGCAGAGGGGGCTTGAACCCCTAAAACCCCCTCTAGCTACAGGCCTGGTCCTACGGTCCTGCAGTCAAAAGAGCTCTTTCGGAGACCATGGCGGTGTTTGTTCTCAAATAGGCCCATATTTTCCCCCCTCTCCGTTTCCTGCTGCAGGTTTCTGCAGGTGGAAAACCACGTCAAGAGAGGTGGGCCTCCTCCTTGCGTTGAATAACCGGGGCCTTGTCTGCGGCCGTGTTTGCCGAACACTCCCTCCTGGTTTCCGGAGGCCCCGGAGGCAAGACTGAAGGTCCCTTTCATGGAGAGGGAAGGTGGCAACCCCGCAGGATGGACAAGCAGACCTTGTGGTGTTCCACCGTTCCTCCTTCCCGCCTTCATCGTCGAGTGGAGTGACGGACAGCGAGGTGCCTGTTGCCCTATAAATCTGGTTTAGCGCTTAAGGAGGAATTCAGTCCAAAGCCCAGGTCCCTATAAAACTCCTTCGCTCAGCAAAGGACAAGACAGCGTTGCTTTGGGCTTCGGACTCTCACAGGAGGAAGGAACCCTAGAGCTTGCCTGATGTCGTGTTTCTCCGTCTATCTATCTATATATATAAAAGAGTGATGGCATCAGGGCAGCGGACAAAACAACAAAACTACAGGCCCCCCAACCTCGAAATTTGACAACACAACCCATCATCCACGGCTCTAGGTTGATACAACAAAAAGAAAAGAAAAATAAAGTCCTAATTAGATGGAGAGGAATAATTGTTTTTATCCAATTGCTAAGCTCCGCCCACTTGGTCTCCTAGCAACCCACTCAGCCCAGTGTTAATAAAATAATGATAAAAAAATAAATACAAATAATACAATAAAAAATTATGAAAAACACTAAAATAATTAATACAATAAAATACTATAACAAAATGACTAAAAATAATACAACAAAATAATAAAATATAATAAATAAAAAAGATAACTGACAGTAAAATTAATTTTAAAAAAATACAAATAACGTCAAATAAAAATTCCACAACAAGTTTTAACCGATACCACCACCACTTTGCCACAGAAACGCGTGGCCGGGCACAGCTAGTCTATCTATATATATAAAAGAGTGATGGCATCAGGGCAGCGGACAAAACAACAAAACTACAGGCCCCCCAACCTCGAAATTTGACAACACAACCCATCATCCACGGCTCTAGGTTGATACAACAAAAAGAAAAGAAAAATAAAGTCCTAATTAGAGGGAGAGGAATAATAATTTTTATCCAATTGCTGCCAGTTAGAAGGCTAAGCTCTGCCCACTTGGTCTCCTAGCAACCTACTCAGCCCAGGGGACAGGCACAGTTAGGCCTCACTTAGGCCTCTTCTACAGATTATCAGATTTTAACTGGATTATATGGCAGTGTAGACTCAAGGCCCTTCCACACAGCTATATAACCCATTTAGAATCTTATATTATCTGCTTTGAACTGGATTATCTTGACTCCACACTGCCATATAATCCACTTATATAATCCTTCTTCTCTCCTTCCATGAAAACAAACTTGGGGGAGCAGAGAGGGTGGCACTCGCCCTATGAGGCAAAGCTACATAGGCAATAGTTTACTATTTTCTGCCTTATGGTCCCTTCACATAGACACGTCCAAGGTCATGACTGCATGGAACGTGTTACCTTCTCGCCGAACTGCTAGGTTGGCAGAAGCTGGAGCTAACAGCGGGAGCTCACCCCGCTGCCCGGATTCGAACTGCCAACCTTTCAGTCAGCAAGTTCAGCAGCTCAAGCAGTTTATGTTTGGGATACTTTGTGTTTAAAGGAACTCTTGCTTTACGAACCTGGGGTGTCATCATCCCATGCCACTACCCTGTTTCCCCTAAAATAAGACATCCCCAGAAAATAAGACCTAGTAGAAGTTTTGTTGAATTGATAAATATAAGGCCTCCCCCGAAAGTAAGACCTAGCAAAGTTTTTGTTTGGAAGCATGCCCAACGAACAGAACACCAGAGCCTGCAGGATCGGTAAATGTACATATCATAAAGTGTTGTACATGGAAATAATGGTAGTAACAAGAAGTTCTTGATAAGATTCAGTTTGTCGGGTTATGCTAGTTTGTGATGACAACTACTGTACAGTATATAATAAATGTTATGGTTGAGCCTTCGGGCTCCGGTAATAGAAGAAGGGGTCGTAAGACTCCTCGAGAGTCAGACTCCTTCGAGGAGCGTGAAAGAAAGCGGCTCCGGGATTTGTTTGCAGACCCGACAGATGAGGACTCATTTGAGGGTTTTTCTGAGGGTTTGGAGGAAGAGATGGCCAGCTCGGAGGAGGACGACATGGAATGGACTCGTGTGAGGGAGGATTTGGGTGTTGGGGAAACAGGCAATGAAAGCATGGGAGGTGATTGGCGGGTTGCAGGATCAGACCCATGGACTGGCTGGAGGGATGGAGCGGGATCCACAGCTGGGGATGCTGTGGGGCGTAGTCGAAGGTGCTTAAGCTCTGATGAGGATGATGATGTTGGGGCGTCTGGAATTGGGATGGCAGCTGACAGCGATGATGAGCTTGAACTGGGATAAAATGGGGTTTGGGATCAATGTCTAATTGCGTTGGGCAAGGTAATCTGGACGAACCCTTGGGCTTTTGTTGGGGAACTTCCTGAAGACGGGTGTGATTCGTTACTGGATACGTAAGTTTACCAAGGACACTGGGCATAGACGGAGGGAGGAACTGTGCAGGGTTTTTCTCTGTGCAACTTGTGTTTAATCTCGATAGCTTGGACCTCCGTCGTCTTTTTGACGGGCAATACCTACTCACACTGGATTGACGCTGGACTGACTGACTTCGATTCCGGATTATCCCTTCTGCTGGCTATCGGTGAGACCTTTGGATTCCTTGACGACTACGCTTGGCTATTGACCTCTGGACCGGATTGGGACCCTGCTGACTGCCGTTACCCTGACTGCTGTGCCTGGACCTGGATATCATTGGCCGCTGAATCTTAAGCTGAATCCTGACTACGACCACGCTTTTCGTTCGCTGCAGGAAGGAATAAACAAGCCTGGTTTATTCCCCTGCTGTTTCTGAATAGCAGAGAGGAATCTGCCACCAGTCTGTTGTTTACATTCTGACTCCTGCTGATCCTCTTTTGTTTGCATTGTTTGCCAGGCTGAAGTAAGCACTTTTGATTTAATCCGGATTATACTTCTGTTTAACCCGGTTTATCCCTTTGAACCATTTTAGCTCAAACTGAGCTGTTTTTTGTTACTTATCACACTGAAGCCAAGTGTTTGTCCTGTTCTTTGTTTCCTACGGGCGTTTTTAGTTCTGTAACCTCAATAAACTGAGTTTTGTTTTACTTGCTGGCGTTCTGTCTCTGACAATAAATGTTCATTTTTTTGTTCAACAATACATATGAATTCTTCTTCATGGAAAAATAAGACATCCCCTGAAAATAAGACCTAGAGCATCTTTGGGAGCAAAAATTAATATAAGGCACTGTCTTATTTTCGGGGAAACACGGTACTATACCAACATTGCAATGTATTAAGAGGCCCATTGAAGCTCAAAAGGCGGACTTGATCATCCCTGAGGCTGTCTTGTCTTCTGTTGGACGGCTCTCATAAGAACGTAAGTTCCTAATGTTGATGTGGAAGACTTTCTCTTTCCTGATGGTGACATTTGATGGGGCTATTTGGTGATCTTAAACACTGGTTGCGAGGCGGAGTCGCCTCCGCCCTTCTCCTCCCCAGAAACGAAATGCGTTGCAGGAACGGCTACCAAACAGTGGACAAAGCTCCCATTGAGGACCTTGGGCGAAATTTGGAGAAGGAGGGTGTGCCGAAAGGAAGCCGACGGGGCAGGCCGGCCGTGGTTGGCCGAGGTGTTGTTATTTGTGTCGGCCTCGTTCTCAAAGGAGACCTTTGAAGCCGGACCCGGAGGGCGAGTGCCACCCTCTCTGCTCCCCCGAGTTTGTTTTCATGGAAGGAGAGAAGAAGGAGCACACTCCCTCTTTAATGGCCGGGACGCCTCCAGCCAAACCTCAGGCCTCGGCTTTGCTGAGCCAGCCTTGCAAGACGGCGACGCTCATTCCGTAAACAAGAAAATGAAGAGACTGTGGGTGCCTTTATGGCACGGAATTAACACACTTCATGAACCAACCTGGGCACGGCATAGTATTTGCCAACGCAGAAATGCTGCACCACTCTCACAACCACCATGTCAGACCACATAGAGAAGCCACTGAAATCCACAAGCATGTGGACAATTTCAACAGAAAGGAGGAAACCATGAAGATGAACACAATCTGGTTTTAGGGATACAGTAGAGTCTCACTTATCCAACATAAACGAGCCGGCAGAACGTTGGATAAGCGAATATGTTGGATAATAAGGAGAGATTAAGGAGAAGCCTATTAAACATCAAATTAGGTTATGATTTTACAAATTAAGCACCAAAACATCATGTTATACAACAAATTTGACAGAAAAAGTAGTTCATTACACATTAATGCTATGTAGTAATTACTGTATTTATGAATTTAGCCCCAAAATATCACAATGTATTGAAAACAGTGACTACAAAAATGCGTTGGATTATCCAGAACGTTGGATAAGTGAGACTCTACTGTACTTGCACTATTTTTCTAAGATCGGGGACTGGTGCTTATTGAATTCGACTTCTAAGATCAGGGTCTACAGATAGTTGCATTGGTCAAAGATCAAGGTTTAGGGAGAGTTGTCGTGGTCTTCTAAGATCAAGGTTTAGGGGTGGTTGCATTTCTAAGATCGGGGTTTAGAACTTGTTACCTTGGCCTTCTAAGATCAGCTTGTGAGACTTGCTGCATTTCTCAGATCAGGGTTTAGAGTCTGCCTCAATGGTCGTTCTGGCCAAGGAGATTCTGGAATCTACAGTCCCGGAAAAAAACATTTCCAAGCTGAAGCTCACTGCATTGGCAACACGGGGATTGTGGGCGAGGTAGTCTTTCTCAACTCAGAATTTTGCACTTGTTGCATTGACTGTCCGTAAGATCTTTTGGAGAACGGTAGTCTAAAAAAGCAACATCTCCCATCTGTTTTGGTCAAGCTGTCCTGGGGATTCTGGGAGGCGCAGTGCAAAAAAGGGAATGTTCCCAAACTTAGTCATTTGATTTATCCTTTTCCGGGTGAGGCCTCTTTTATCCCCTCCCTTGCAATACTGTGCCGCTGAGCTAAATATAGCATTTGTTCCCGTTTTGAAAAGTCTCCAGGGAAAACGATTTTATTTTACTTTCTTTGCCCCGTCAGCCAATGCACGGTCACACTTTCCATGTGTCCGGCCAGCAGCGATGTTGCAGACGGTTGTGCCTTTGCACTGCGGTCTGTAGAGCAAACCCAAGAACATGACAGCGTTGTTTGGAAATAAATAAGGAAAAGAATTTAAGTCCATGCTGTTGCTGCTCCAAAGAAGGGAGTGCGGACAAGTAAAGCGTGGCGTGCATCTACACTGTGTGTGGAATTAATGCAGTTTGGCACCACTTTAATGGTCCTGGAGTCCTGGGTTATCTTGAGCCTCTCTTTCTACTATATATATATATATATATATACATATATATACTGTATATAGGTACCGCTTTATGTGGGGAGGCTAATTTAACTACTGTATATACTCGAGTATAAGCCTAGTTTTTCAGCCCTTTTTTTAAAACTGAAAAAGCCCCCTCAGCTTATACTCAGGTGAGGGTCCTGGTTGGCTTATATTTGGGTCAGCTTGTACTCGAGAATATATGGTACATTTATTATTTCTCTCTATTATTATTGGTATTATTACATTTATTAGTGTACTCTATTATTGGGTTGTTGTACGTCTTTCGGGCTGTGTGGCCATGTTCCAGAAGCATTCTCTCCTGACGTTTCGCCCACATCTATGGCAGGCATCCTCAGAGGTTGTGAGGATGCCTGCCATAGATGTGGGCGAAACGTCAGGAGAGAATGCTTCTGGAACATGGCCACACAGCCCGAAAGACATACAACAACCCTGTGATCCTGGCCATGAAAGCCTTCGACAACACATTGTACTCTATTATTGTTGCTACTATTACATTTATTTTACTCTATCATTATTATTATTATTATTATTATTATTATTATTATTATTACATTTATTATTTCACTCTGATCTTACTATTATTATTATTCCATTTATTATTTTACTCTATTTATTATTACAATTATTACTTTACTCTGTTATTGTTGCTACTACTACATTTATTTTACTCTATTATTATTATTATTAGTATTATTACATTTATTATTTCACTCTGATCTTATTATTATTATGATTGCATTTATTATTTTACTCTATTATTACAATTATTATTTTACTCTATTATTGTTTCTACTATTACATTTATTTTACTCTATTTTATTTTTATTAATAATACATTTATTATTTCACTCTGATCTTATTATTATTGCATTTGTTATTCTATTCTATTTATTATTACAGTTATTATTTTCCTGTATTTATTATTATTATTATTACATGTATTATTTTACTCTATGATTATTAAAAGGATACATAAGCACATTGACATTGAAGAAGAAGAGAATAATGATTGGATCAGAGTTGGACAGTCCTATCTTAAATTTGAGCTTGATGTAAATATTCGAAAACATTTAACCTACTGAGGCCTCAATTAATGTAATTTTATTGGTATCTATTTTTATTTCTGAAATTTACCACCCTCGGCTTATACTTGAGTCAAAGCTTTTCCAGTTTTTTGTGGTAAAATTAGATGCCTCAGCTTATATTCGGGTCAGCTTATACTCGAGTATATATGGTAATTTTATTGGTATCTCGGCTTATACTGGAGTCAATGTTTTCCCAGTTTTTTTGTGGTAAAATTAGGTGCCTCAGCTTATATTCGGGTCGGCTTATACTCGAGTATATATGGTAATTTTATTGGTATCTTGGCTTATACTGGAGTCAATGTTTTCCCAGTTTTTTTGTGGTAAAATTAGGTGCCTCGGCTTATATTCGGGTCGGCTTATACTCGAGTATATATGGTAATTTTATTGGTATCTCGGCTTATACTGGAGTCAATGTTTTCCCAGTTTTTTTGTGGTAAAATTAGGTGCCTCGGCTTATATTCGGGTCGGCTTATACTCGAGTATATATGGTAATTTTATTGGTATCTTTATTGGAGTCAATGTTTTCCCAGTTTTTTGGTGGTAAATTTAGGTGCCTCGGCTTATATTCGGGTCGGCTTATACTCGAGTATATATGGTAATTTTATTGGTATCTTGGCTTATACTGGAGTCAATGTTTTCCCAGTTTTTTTGTGGTAAATTTAGGTGCCTCGGCTTATATTCGGTTGGCTTGTAATCGAGTATATACGGTATGTGTGTAT
>NW_026943822.1:22914799-23024799 GCF_035594765.1 Anolis carolinensis
GGTTGTGAGGTATGGATAAACTAAGTAAGGAAAGGAAAGAATATATATCTGTGGTGAGTCCAGGGTGTGGCAAGAGTCCTTTGTCACTGGGAAGCCAGCATTAATGTTTCAGTTAATCACCCAAATTAGCATTGGAAAGGTTTTGTCTCTTGCCTGGGGGCATCCTTTGTTCAGTCATTAGCTGTCCTCTGCCCTCAGAGTGTTGGTTCCCATCTACTGTTTTTTAATAGTGGGAGCCGGATTTTGTTCATTTTCATGGTTTCTTCCTTTCTGTTGAAGTTGTCCACATACTTGTGGATTTCAATGGCTTCTCTGTGTAGTCTGACATGATAGTTATTGGAATGGTCGAGCATTTCTGTGTTCTCAAATAATATCCTGTGTCCAGGCTGGTTAGACTTTGCCACAGCAACGTGTGGCCGGGCACAGCTAGTGTAATATATAGTCTGATGGAGACTGGGAGAGTTTGGGTTGTATGTTTTTACAAAGCAGAAGAGGGATGGACTAGATGGCCTTTGGGGGCCTCTTCTGAGTCTTGTTTCAAAGCCAAGCTGGTGAAGAAACCCTCCCAGTTGGCATGCCAGTATGCAGACCCGCCCGGCTCTTTGTGTCATGGGGAGATTAGTTGCAAATTGCTGCTGCTTTTATCTGCGAAGGACGTGAAAGGTTTGGGTACAGAGACAGCTGTTGCCATGCAAAGTCTCCCAGGACTGGCATTTCCCAAAGAGGACCGGGATGGGTTTTCTGTTCTATTTTATTATTATTACGAATACATTTATTATTTCACTCTGATCTTATTATTTTTATTTATTTATTTATTTATTTATTTATTTATTTTTCAAACTTATATGCCGCCACTCCCCTAGGGCTCGGAGCGGCTTACAAGAACCGGCTAAAATCAACAATTTAAAAAACATTTTAAAAACATCATTTAAAAAAAAATCTTTAAAACATCCTAAAAGCACCTTTTAAACATCAGCAACAGAACTCAAAAGCCTGCCGAAACAGGTGTGTCTTACATGCAATTATTATTGCATATATATTTTACTCTATTATTGTTGCTACTATTACATTTATTTTACATTATTATTATTATTACATTTATTATTTCACTCTGATGTTATTATGATTGCATTTATTATTTTACTCTATTTATTATTAAATGTATTATTTTCCTGTATTTATTATTATTACAGTAGAGTCTCACTTATCCAACATAAATGGGCCGGCAGAATGTTGGATAAGCGAATATGTTGGATAATAAGGAGGCATTAAGGAAAAGCCTATTAAACATCAAATTAGGTTATGATTTTACAAATGAAGCACCAAAACATCATGTTAGACAACAAATTTGGCAGAAAAAAATAGTTCAATACACAGTAATGCTATGTCGCAATTACTGTATTTACGAATTTAGCACCAAAATATCATGCTATATTGAAAACATTGACTACAAAAATGCGTTGGATAATCCAGAACGTTGGATAAGCGAGACTCTACTGTATTATTATTACATGTATTATTTTACTCTATTATTATTAAAAGGATACATAAGCACATTGACATTGAAGAAGATGAGAGTCATGGTTTGATCAGAGCTGGACAGTCTTATCTTAAATTTGAGCTTAATGTAAATATTCAAAAACATTTAAACCTACTGATGCCTCAATTAATGTAATTTTATTGGTATCTGTTTTTATTTCTGAAATTTACCACCCTCGGCTTATACTGGAGTCAACGTTTTCCCAGTTTTTTTTTTGTGGTAAAATTAGGTTCCTCGGCTTATATTCAGGTCGGCTTATACTCGAGTATATACGGTATCTGCTTTGGACTGTGCTGTATGAGTCTCTAGTGGCGCAATGGGTGAAACCCTTGTGCCGGCAGGACTGCTGACCAACAGGTTGGCGGTTCGAATCTGGGGAGATCGGGTGAGCTCCCTCTGTCAGCTCCAGCTTCCCATGCGGGGACAGGAGAGAAGCCTACATCCATGTTGCAATTTATTTTGTTAGACCGGGCTCTGGCACCGATTAAGCCAATGCTGTGTTTGGCAATGCACAAATATATCCAGCTCATAAATACATTTCATCACCAGCTGAACTGCTCCTGGAGATGATACAGGTGGTGGCTGCAAAAAATAGTTTTCTGTATAGAGAGTTAATTTCCCCATCTAGTGTTAGTGACTGGTATCGCAAACATTTGGGATCTTTTAAATTTCTGTTCCTTTTTTAAAAAAATCTCCAACCCATAAGGAGACTTAATAAAGAGTCAGAATGGGATAAATTATTATTATTATTATTATTATTATTATTATTGACACAAAGACATAGTATGACACAGCAAACGAGATCTAGATGCTGGATTTCGTATTATAAAATCACAAGTAGAACACTTCCCAAGTGTTTAGGACTGTGTGATGTATTATTATTTATTATTATGACACAGCAAACAAGATGGATATGCTGGATTTATTATTATTATTATTATTATTATTGACACAATGACATAGTATGACACAGCAAACAAGAAAGATATCACAAGTAGAACACTTCCCAAGTGTTTAGGATTGTGTGATTATTATTATTATTATTATTATTATTATTATTATTATTAAACTTTATTTATATACCGCCCTATCTCCCGGATGGGACTCAGGGCGGTTTACAGTCATAAAAGCAACACAAACATTACATAACAACATAATACACATTATTAAACAAAGTAAAATAATACAATTATAACAATAAACAATAAATAATAATTATTATTATATTGATGTTGGTTGTGTGCCTTCAAGTCATTTCCAATTTATGGAGAACCTATCACAAGGTTTTCTCGACCAAATTTGTGCAAAGCAGGTTTGCCTCCCACTTACCTGAGTGTGACTTACCTAAGGTCACTCAATGTGTTTCTATGGCTGAGTGGGGATTTGGACCCTGGTCTCCAGAATTGTAGGCCCATTGTTCCAACCATGATGTTGTACTGTCTCTATAGATGTAAATTTAGCCCAGTATCAGCCATCCATAGGACCCCTGGTGTAGAGTCACCTAGGCAATCATGCCTAGTGGTTTGTACATCAACAGGGCTTTGAATACACTCATAATCTGAACCAAACTGAGCTGGCTAATGCTATGTTGCTGAATTCTCTTTCTGAACTAGGTTCAGCACCAAGGAAAGCTCCTTCAAAGTTCAAGCACATGGGTTCACTACTATGGGATTCACCAGTCACTATTTACCGGAAGGGTCTTGATATGTCTAACCTGTGGACCTCTTCCTTTCAGCATCCTTCTTTGGAGATGGCTACCTAGAAATGCCCTTGGCAAGCACCTACAACACTGTCCAGCTTCACATCCAGTTCTACACCAGTCAGCGCAATGGACTTCTTTTCCTGGCTGCAGGGCAAACCAATTATCTCCTGCTGGAGCTCAGTGCTGGCGTCCTACAGGTTGGTCAGATGTTATAAGTCCATTGATCCAATTTGTTGAACAACTATATGCAATCATTCCCAAAAACAGTGAGAGTTAATTCCAAATAGAGGGTGTATGAACTCTCCCAGTTTGGGTTAACTTGGGGTGCTGAATTCCATTTCCAAATTTGGGGACTTTGTTGTCATTACATGCCTTTGAGACATTCTCAATGTATTGCAATCCTAGAGTAAATCTGCAATTGAGTTTCATGGCTGAGTGAGGATTCCAACCCTGGTCTCCATAATCCTGATCCTGGTTCTTGTTGGGTGCTTTCAAATGGACACCCAAAGGCAGAACTCTATGGGGTTTTATAGGGATGAGAATATATGATTCGCCCATAGTAGTGCCGTGGTTTTCCATGTCCACGTTGAAGGTACCCAACAGCAACTGATTTAGATGGGTGGGATCCATGCGCTCTGCTTCAGGCAACAAAACGTTTTAGGAGTGAAACTGGTTCCAACTGGGCCTCCACAGGGCACCATAATGGAGAAGGCCCTGAACCCATGTCCTCATATAGTGTGGTGGGATAGAGATAACAAAATGGGAACCTTCAGAACTTGCTCCATAAATGGTTGCTCCAACAATGATGATGGTTTGACTTTTCAGGCCAGAATGGACCTGGGCTCAGAAGAACTGACCATCAAGTCTCCAGCAGGTCCTTATCTCAACGACCTTGTGATCCATGATGCCGACCTCTTGGTGGCAGACAGGCAGATGACCCTGATGGTGGACGGCCTCTTCAATGCATCCGTAGAAATCCCTGGACCTCTGCAAGAGCTGGACGTTGAGTATGGTCTCTATGTGGGTGGAACTGGGAGCCTGGAGCTTCCATACCTTGTAGGTGTAAGCACGCCATTCAGAGGATGTCTCCACGCGGTGACCTTCAATGACCGCGATGTCCTCTCTGCACTTGGGTCTGCTGCCCAGAAATCCCGTGGCGTCCAAGAAGGTTGCAGCGTTGAGTTCTCCGCCGGCCCTGATGACCCGCTTGGCTTTCTTGGACCAAACTCTTACATTGCATTCCCTGGTTGGAGTGCGAGAAACGAAGGGTCCATTGAGTTTGTGATCACCACGAGCGTCAAGCAAGCCCCGCTGATCTACCAGTCAGGCCTGGAGAATGACTTCTTCTACCTGGATATCGTTGACGGGCGTCTCAGAGGGATCGTGGAGAAAGGCAACGGCCAAGTGGTGCTCCACAACAATGTCTACCTCAGCAACGAGCAGGACCACTATGTCAAGGTCAGTGTTAGGAAGGAACAAAAGTCAACGAAGTTGGCTAGTAATCTGTATCAGCTATGAGTTGAGTAGAGTTGATCCTCTACATTTGTGGGTTTAACTTCTGCAGATTTGATCATTCACAGATTTGGTTAATTAATATGCTTTTGGTAATGTTGGGATTTTTTAGTTAACATTTCCCCCTACTTCTACTATAAATGTAATTGGTTTGGATCAGGGGTCCCCAAACTACGGCCCGCGGGCCACATGCAGCCCATCAAAGCCATTTATCCGGCCCCCACGGCAGCAGCTCCCGCCTTCTCTTCCGAGGAAGGCGCATGTGGTGCAAAGGATGCGTGCATTCCAAAGCTTTGCTTGTGTTTATAATGGTATTTTAATTATTATTTAATTATTAATTAATTATTAAGGGGTGCTTTGCTAGTGCTTTTGGTGCACAAAGGCCAGGAGGGAGTTGGACTAAATGGCCCAAAGGGTCTCTTCCAATTATTATTATTATTATTATTATTATTATTATTATTATTATTATTATTATTAACATTGAGGCTGTATTTGTTCCGGTTTTGTTTTTTTACTTCAAAATTAAACATGTGCAGTGTGCATAGGAATTTGTTCATAGTTTTTTTTTTAAATGATAGTCCGGCCCTCCAACCGTCTGAGGGATGGTTTAAAAAGTTTGGGGACTCCTGGTTTGGATGTTTTTGCTAGGATATGAATGATGACTTCAATGCATTAACTCTTTTCTACTAACGTGCCTCTCTTTGGTCAAGGTCTACATGGATGTCCGGAAGTTTGAGATCCTTGTCGACTACTACGCCTCCCAGACCTCCAACAAGGGGATTCACAGCCACCTCAATCTCCAAGGACCCCTCTTTGTTGGAGGTCTGAACGAGAAGGCCGCTGCCCGGATGAGAGAGCGTGGGTTGGCACGTATGTCTGGAAACAACTTCTCCAACAGCTCTTTCGTTGGCTGCATTGAAGACTTGAGGGTCAACCAGGAGAAGAGAAGCCTTCAAGATGCTCTCGTCACGAGGAACATAACCGCTGGATGTGGGAAGCTAGAGGAATATTCGGACTACAGTGATAGCTATGAGCAGGATGAGGCCACCACAAGTTCCCCTCTGGACGACTGGCAGGGCCCAGTCATGGAGCCCTGCCACCCTGACCCAAATCTTCCCCCCATCTTTGCCAACTTCACCAAACTTCTCCATGTCAGTCCTTTGGTGGTTGCCGAAGGTGGGACGGCTTTTCTGGAGTGGCGTCATGCCCAACCGACGATTGATCTAAGCAGCGCCAACATCCGTCAGTCTCAGGTCCTCTTCAGCGTGACCACTGACCCCCGGCATGGAGAGCTTCAACTGGACATCTCCCGGGCCAGAAACAGAAGGAAGTTCACTCTGTTGGACATCGTGAACCGGAAAGTCAAGTATGTCCATGACGGTTCAGAGAGTCCGATGGATCAGCTGCTTCTGGAGGTCACTGTCACCGCTCGAGGAGAAATCCCAGAGTGTTTGTGGCAAGGGCAGATATATCTGCTGCCTATCAAGGTCAACCCGGTCAACGATGCTCCGGAAATCATCTTCCCACATGGAGACCGCATAGTCATCCTGGAGCACACGCGGAAGCAACTCAACCCTGACATTCTCCAAGCCCTTGATGATGATACCCCCTGTGACAGCTTGAGGTTCCAGCTCCTTGGTGGGAAAAGAGTGGAAGAAGGTTTCGTGGAAAATGATTTCCACCCTGGAGTTCCCATTGAGGAATTTTCCTGCAGGGATCTGGAAGCAGGTCACGTGGCCTACATCCACCAGAATGGACCAACGTCATCACTCATGATCCAAGTCAATGACGGCATGGTCATGAGCCCAGTGGCTACCTTGAGGATCGTTGCTGTGGAGCCAGATATCCAGGTTCGAAACAACACAGGGCTCCATGTTGCTCAGGGAGGTGTGGTTCCGATCACCACGGCCAACCTCTCTGTGGAGACCAACGCAGTCCAGCAAAAGGTGCCCGTCCTGTATCGCTTGACTATGCCCCTCCAGTATGGAGAAATCCAAAAGCAAAGTGGAGAATGGAAGAAAGTAGAGTCTTTCCACCAGCAAGATGTGGAGCAAGGTCGCATTCAATACGTCAGCACCGATGAGGAGCAGCATACAGAAGACATGATTGATAAGCTGGAGTTCATTGTCCAAGTTGGCCAGAAGATACTGAGAAACAACACCTTCCTCATCAGGATCACGAGAGCCACCATCAAGATGAAGACCATGGTCCCTCTCCAGATGAAACATGAGAAAGAGATGAACATCACCACGGTGGAAATGGAGGCAGCTTTGGAAGAGCCAAGTTCTAGCCTGGAGTCCTACCACTACACAATCATTCAGCCACCCAAAAAGGGCAACCTCGAGCTATGTGGTATGAGGCTGGTGGAAGGCTTTGGCTTTACACAGGAGGATCTCCAAAATCACCAGCTGAGATACAGTGTGACCATCAGAGACTCCAAGGAGACTGAAGATTCCTTCCAGTTCCGCATCATGTCTGGAGCCCACTATTCTCCCATCTATACCTACAAGATACAGATCGGGGGAGATCCAGAAGCTCCAGTTCTGACCAATACCCTGTTGTCCATTCTAGAAGGAGGACAGGCCATCATTTCCAAGGACCACTTGTTCATCAAGAGTGCCAACAATGCCAATTACCTGTATGAAGTGATAGATGGTCCAACCAATGGGAAGCTGATGTGGAGAACGTCAAAGAGTTCACCATCCAGTGAAGAAGTGATCACAAAATTTACCAATGAAGATATCCTCCAGGGCCGTCTTGTGTACCAACATGATGATTCAGAGACTCTGGAGGACGATATCCCATTTGTGGCCATCAAGCAGATGGAAGGAAGTTCTGACTTGGATGCAGAGGACGTGAGAGGCGTCTTCCGGGTCTCCATCCAGCCTGTCAATGACCACACCCCGGTCCAGGCGGTCAACAAGGTCTTCAATGTGGTGCGGAATGGGCAGCGTCTGATGACCACCAATGACATTGCCTTTCTTGATGAGGATTCGGGCTTCTCAGACACACAGCTGGTGTTTGTAAGGAAGGACATCCTCTTTGGTAGCATCATCGCTGCTGATGACAGAAGTCGACAGGTCTACCGCTTCACCCAAGATGACCTAAGGATGAAAAGGATCCTCTTTGTCCACTCTGGAGCTGACCGAGGCTGGATCCAGTTCCAGGTTTCTGACGGCCTGCACCAGGTTGCCACCCTTCTGGAAGTCCAAGCTTCAGACCCTTACATCAAAATCCATAATCGCAGTGACCTAATCGTTCACCAAGGTAGTCAAGCAACCCTTGACTCTTCCATCCTCAGCTTGGAAACCAACATGGACATCAGGAACGATGAAGACATCCTCTTCCGCATCATAGCCCCACCCAAGTGGGGCGTGGTGTTGCGAGATGGACAGGAAGTGTCTTCTTTCACCCAGAAGGACCTGCTTGCGGGAGATGTTCTTTACCATCACCATAATGGGAGCAAGAATCCCCAGGATAAAATCCACGTCTCTGTCGAGGCAAACCAGGTGACCGTGGAGGAGGTACTTGAAATCACAGTCCATCCCAATTCTCAACCAGACCCTTTGAAGATCGTTCACAATGAAAGGATCCACATCCTCCAAGGAGAAGCTGTGGAAATCAAGAGCGACTACTTGCTGGTAAGTCACGCCAAGGCGTTAGTTTTCTTGCAGATGGGCGGCCAGGACTGGGATGGGTGGAGTTACGAGCTCTGAGGCAGGGCTGAGCTTCTATCCCTGTCCTACAGCACCTTCCAGGGCACAGGAGGCGGGGCTAGAGGAGAGGGCGGGGCCTCTTCCCGAGTGCCTGACAGGGCTGAACCTCTATACCCCACCCCTGTGTTCTAACGAGCACCTCAGGGGAGGTATAGAGGCTCAGCCCTGTCTCCGGCTCTTGGAAAGAGACCCCGCCCCCTTCCCTAGCTCCGCCCTTTAGTCCTAAAAGGCCTCTCAGGAGAGGTATAGAGGCTCAGCCCTGTCTCAGGCTCTTGGAAGGAGGCCCCGCCCCCTTCCCTTGCTCCGCCCTTTAGTCCTAAAAAGGCCTCTCAGGAGAGGTATAGAGGCTCAGCCCTGTCTCGGGCTCTTGGGAAGAATCACTGCATTATATCCACAACACATTGATAGTCTCATTTGTTCCTCTCTTGTTGCCTGCTGTGACTCTCTTTGCTGTCCTCCCACATGTGTCTTCCAGGTGGAGCATGAAGATATACCTCCCCATGAGATCCTCTACACTGTCACCATTCCTCCCCTCTCGGGGTTCTTGGTGGCCTTGTCTCAGGGCCACACTCCAGATGAACCCATCACCTTGGACCCGATCCAGACGTTCACCCAAGAAGACATCAACGAAGGCAAGGTCCTCTACTTGCAATCCAGCCCAGAGATAGATGGCGACCAGTTCACCGTGGACATCACAGCCAACGGAGTGGATGCTCTGGACGGGGTCGTGGTGGGCCTGGACATCCTTCCGATCTCCATCCCATTGGAGGTTCACAACTTCACCGTGACTGAAGGGAGCAGCCAGGTGCTCTCCATGGATGTCCTAAATATACCCGGCACTTATTTTACAACTCTTCATGTGGAGTTTGTCGTCCTTGAAGCACCGGAGCATGGCGTTTTCCAGAATGTAGAGAGACCAGACGAAGATGACTTGAATGTCTTCTCCTGGTACGAGGTAGGAATCAACCCACCACATTTGCTAATTAGATTATTCATGGATTTGATAGATATGTTCATTCTAGGGTTAAGGTATAAGTCCTCGAACACGATTCTGTGGTCAATGTCTACTGGAAATTGACGATGGTGTCATGTTGGAGGATCTAGAGATTCCTAGATAGCTCCTTTAAAGTTCAGAGCTTATTCAGTGCACCCTTAGATGGTACAATTTGGTGGTTTCATGTGAGCGACAACTGGTAGTAGCAATGTCTTTTTCGAAAGAGAGGCCCTTATGGTGATCTTCTCCTGACCTTCAGGTGGAGCATCAGCTTATCCGATACATCCATGATGGGAGCGAATCCTTGACTGACCGCTTCACAGTGGTGGCCAACATCTCCAAGGTCAACCAGCAGAGCCGACCCAAGACGGTCAACATCAACATCATCCCAACCAACGACGAAGCCCCAATTCTGGTGGTCAACTTGGGACTACAGGTACTTCCTTCTCCCTGGTGTGGTGATGGGGATGCTGGGAGGGATAGACAGAAGGAGGACACAAGAGGAATCATTCCAGTTGGATTCAGGGCTTGATGTTTTCCATCATCATTCAGTTTGGTGTTGACTTCAAAATTGAGTGATGATGGAGAACCTCAAGTCTTGAACCCAACAAGGCCTCGCTTGGAATAATTCTTATGGTGTCCTTGTTTTGTCCCAGAAATGATATCCTCAGACAGAAGGAGGACACAAGAGGAATCATTCCAGTTAGAATCAGGGCTTGATGTTCTCCATCATCATTCAGTTTGGTGTTGACTTCAAAATTGGGTGATGATGGAGAACCTCAAGTCGTTTTTGTCCCAGAAATGATATCCTTAGACAGAAGGAGGACACAAGAGGAATCATTCCAGTTGGATTCAGGGCTTGATGTTCTCCATCATCATTCAGTTTGGTGTTGACTTCAAAATTGGGTGATGATGGAGAACCTCAAGTTGTTTTTGTCCCAGAAAAGATATCCTCAGACAGAAGGAGGACACAAGAGGAATCATTCCAGTTGGATTCAGGGCTTGATGTTCTCCATCATCATTCAGTTTGGTGTTGACTTCAAAATTGAGTGATGATGGAGAACCTCAAGTCGTTTTTGTCCCAGAAATGATATCCTCAGACAGAAGGAGGACACAAGAGGAATCATTCCAGTTGGATTCAGGGCTTGATGTTCTCCATCATCATTCAGTTTGGTGTTGACTTCAAAATTGGGTGATGATGGAGAACCTCAAGTCGTTTTTGTCCCAGAAAAGATATCCTCAGACAGAAGGAGGACACGAGGAATCATTCCAGTTGGATTCAGGGCTTGATGTTCTCCATCGTCATTCAGTTTGGTGTTGACTTCATAATTGGGTGATGATGGAGAAACTCAAGTTGTTTTTGTCCCAGAAAAGATATCCTCAGACAGAAGGAGGACACGAGGAATCATACCAGTTGGATTCAGGGCTTGATGTTCTCCATCATCATTCAGTTTGGTGTTGACTTCAAAATTGGGTGATGATGGAGAACCTCAAGTTGTTTTTGTCCCAGAAAAGATATCCTCAGACAGAAGGAGGACACGAGGAATCATACCAGTTGGATTCAGGGCTTGATGTTCTTCATCATCATTCAGTTTGGTGTTGACTTCAAAATTGAGTGATGATGGAGAACCTCAAGTCGTGAACCCAACAAGGCCTTTAGCCTCACTTGGAATAATTCTTAATGTGTCCTTGTTTTTGTCCCAGAAACGATGCTGTGATAGTCCGAACCCCAGCTGCTATCGCCATCAGCGGCTGGCAGTGCCAAAGATGAACGAAAAGTGAGGCCAAATGAGAGCAGAACATGCCATATTTGTGTGTGTTTTTCCACACAGAAGGTGGAAAGAAACACCATCTGTGTTGACTGGTCCCATCTTCTGCCTTGCTATGGCGTGACAGAGCCACAGGGTGGCGGTATATCCCCATACTACAATTTCCAGGTTGTCGGAAGAGAAGCTGTGAAAAAAAATAATAATAATAGACTTTTTATGTAACACAGAAATGTGAATGAGATTGCCATCTTAACACGCTCTGTTTTCCTCATTCCGCCTCATTCCGCTGTCAATCTGTATTTCAAAATACAGATCCTCAATTTTCTATTAAATATTGCTGCTGTGGTTCCCAAGCTCTGATCCTTCAAAGAACTACAAATCCCAGCTTGGCCAACAATGAATTAGAGTCTCACTTATCCAACATTCGCTTATCCAACATTCTGGATTATCCAACACAGTTTGCCTTTTAGTAATCAGTGTTTTTTGTAGTCAATGTTCTCAATACATTGCGATGTTTTGGTGCTAAATTTGTAAATACAATAATTAAAGTAGAGTCTTACTTATCCAACATTCTGGATTATCCAACACAGTTTGCCTTTTAGTAATCAGTGTTTTTTTGTAGTCAATGTTCTCAATATATTGCGATGTTTTGGTGCTAAATTTGTAAATACAATAATTAAGTAGAGTCTCGCTCATCCTACATTCGCTTATCCTACATTCTGGATTATCCAACGCAGTTTGCCTTTCAGTAATCCATGTTTTTTTTTGTAGTCAATGTTCTCAATACATTGCGATGTTTGGGTGCTAAATTTGTAAATACAATAATTAAGTAGAGTCTCGCTCATCCTACATTCGCTTATCCTACATTCTGGATTATCCAACGCAGTTTGCCTTTCAGTAATCCATGTTTTTTTTTGTAGTCAATGTTCTCAATACATTGCGATGTTTGGGTGCTAAATTTGTAAATACAATAATTAAGTAGAGTCTCGCTCATCCTACATTCGCTTATCCTACATTCTGGATTATCCAACGCAGTTTGCCTTTCAGTAATCCATGTTTTTTTTGTAGTCAATGTTCTCAATATATTGCGATGTTTTGGTGCTAAATTTGTAAATACAATAATTAAAGTAGAGTCTCGCTCATCCTACATTCGCTTATCCTACATTCTGGATTATCCAACGCAGTTTGCCTTTCAGTAATCCATGTTTTTTTTTTTTGTAGTCAATGTTCTCAATACATTGCGATGTTTGGGTGCTAATTTCGTAAATACATTAATTACGACATCCCTCCTTATTATCCAACATTTTCGCTTATCCAACATTCTACCGGCCCGTTTATGTTGGATAAGCGAGACTCTACTGTAGTTGTAGTAGTAGTAGTACAGTATTATTATTATTACTAGTAGTAGTAGTAGTAGTAGTATATCACAGCAACCCAGAATTATTATTATTATTATTATTATTATTATTATTGACACAATTATGTATGACACAGCAAACAAGATAGATATGCTGGATTTCGTATCACAAAATCACAAGTTGAACACTATTGTTATTATTATTATTGTGTTGTTGAAGACTTTCATGGCCGGAATCACGGGGTTGCTGTGAGTTTTCTGGGCTGTATGGCCATGTTCCAGAAGCATTCTCTCCTGACGTTTTGCCCACATCTATGGCAGGCATCCTCAGGGGTTGTGCGGTCACAGCAACTCAGTGATTCCGGCCATGAAAACCTTCGACAACACAATCAAAGCTATGAGAACTTCCATGACTCTGGTTCTTGTCCTCATCCTGCAAGGTCGAAATTATTCTTCCAAAACTAAAAAAAAAAACATACAGCAAAATGGGAAAGTTCTTTGGCATTTCCATTCAGCTTTACCATCCCAAGGGATCCAGTTAATTCATCCCATCTGGCTGACCGTTTATCAGGGACACATCAATCCAAAGGGCAGCTGAAAGACGGGGATGATGGAGATGTTTCAAGAGGAAAGAGCCGAATCCCACGTGCAAACTGGACAAAAACAAAGCAAAGGCAAAACACGATGATGAAAGACCAGGATCCACAGCAACAAGCTGAGCCAATGTCCTCATCACCCATGATCTCACTTGTTTAACAGATGCGCCTCGGGATCACATCGGGTTCAGGGTTTTGTGACTTTCGGGAAGTTTTGGTGTCCTCGTTCAAGGACTTGTTTAAAAAAAATAACAAGATATACAGCATTCCCAGTTTGGGAGACGAGAAGATATTTATTTGGAGGACAGAGAGCCAACAATGCTTTTCATCTTGCTAAATTATATACAGTAGAGTCTCACTTATCCAAGCTAAACGGGCCAGCAGAAGCTTGGATAAGCAAATATCTTGGATAATACGGAGGGATTAAGGGAAAGACTATTAAACATCAAATCAGGTTATGATTTTACAAATTAAGCACCAAAACATCATGTTATACAACAAATTTGACAGAAAAAAGTAGTTCAATACGCAGTAATGTTATGCTGTAATTACTGTATTTATGAATTTAGCACCAAAATATCACGATATATTGAAAACATTGACTACAAAAATGGCTTGGATAATCCAGAAGCTTGGATAAGTAAGGCTTGGATAAGTGAGAATCTACTGTAATGACATTCACTGCTACTTAGGTTTTTTTTTTTTTTTGGACTAGCCAGCTCTTTGGACTACAAAGCCCATCATCCTTGACCTTTGGCCACATTTCTAGGACTGAGGTGACTAACTGTGTAAGTCAAAGGGAAGGCATTAGCTCTCTAAGACATCTTGAAGAACCATATAGTATATAAAGAAGAACACTCAGAAAATGGGAATTCCAGACAAGAAACAATCTGGGCTAGCTAACACCTCCCAACAAAGGATTTCCCCCTGGTAGAAAGCAGCCAGGCTTTGAAGCTGCAAGGCTTTTCAGTGCTAATCAAGATGATTAATTGCAACATTCACACTTGTTTCCAACAGACAAAAGTTCTTTCTCCCACTCTGGACATTATTCCACAGATATATAAACCCCACTTGCCTAGTTTCCAACAGACCTCACAACCTCTGAGGATGCCTGCCATAGATGTGGGTGAAACGTCAGGAGAGAATGCTTCTGGAACATGGCCAGACAGCCCAAAACACTCACAGCAAACCAGTGATTCTGGTCATGAAAGCCTTCAAAAACACATAATCATCATCATCACTATGTAATAAAAGTTGAAAATAAATCTGGTTTGAAAGTATTATTTCCTGTTTCATTGTGCGATCCTTACTTTGTAAGTAGTTGTTCTACTCCAGAAACTTCGTTTTTGTGGCTGCCACAAACTCTGTTGAATTGGTTGAGACTCGATGAGCTATTCATTGAAAAACTGTAGCAAAACGTGTTGTAGTTTGTCCCTCAAAAGGAAAGTTTTGACAGTTTGATGAACTTTTCCTATGTTTTCATGATAGAAGCAATTAGGAAATGCCGTATATAACCCAGGAACAAAAATCACATTACATAGCGATAGAATGCAATCCGGTTTGGTGTTTTGGACACCGAAGACACCAGCCCCAGGGCGTTGGCATGTAAGGGATTAAAAGGAAATATGAGAAATAAAGCAAAGGATAATCCAACACATCAACACTTGTTTCCAGCACGACATGGAAGCAATTTCTGGCCGAGCGAGGCAGAAGGAGCCGTCGCCGTGTCCCAAGATCACAGGCGGCACGGAGCATGGGCAAACATAATAAAAACCAACATCTAAGAGCAGAGATGAAGCATAAAGCTTGAATAATTCAGCGCCGGCGTGGGCTACAGAAAAAGCAACGCTCTAGCCCCTCCCTTGGAGGATATGCTTTTGCAACCAAAACAGTGCCTTTGCTTTTATTTTACTCTATTATTATTAAAAGGATACATAAGCACATTTACATTGAAGAAGATGAGAATCATGATTGGATCAGAGTTGGACAGTCTTATCTTAAATTTGAGCTTTATGTAAATATTCAAAAACATTTAACCTACTGATGCCTCAATTAATGTAATATTATTGGTAATTATTTTTATTTCTGAAATTTACCACCCTCGGCTTATACTGGAGTCAATGTTTTCCCAGTTTTTTGTGTTAAAATTAGGTGCCTCGGCTTATATTCGGATCAGCTTATACTCAAGTATATACAGTACCTATAATCTATATATAGCACTGAATAGCCATGCAGCATCACAATCTGGCTGCCTCCTGCCAAGGGAATCCTTTACTGGCCAACTAGAATAGCACAAAACAGCCTTGCAGCATCAAAGCCTGACTGCTTCCTACCTAGGGGAATCCTTTGTTGACCAGCATGAATACCACTGCTATTCCACCTGGCCAACAAAGGATTCCCATAAGCCACGGCAACGCGTGGCCGGGCACAGCTAGTCCTCTCTAAAGATTTGCTTTAGATAGATAGCTTCTGGTGGAAGCACACCATAGAATTACCTGGGATGTCTATATCTAAACCAGTCGTTCTGAACCTGTGGGTCTCCAGGTGTTTTGGCCTACAACTCCCAGAAATCCCAGCCCGTTGAAGGCCAAAACACCTGGGACCCAGAGGTTGAGAACCACTGGTCTAAGCCTTCAGCAAGATAAGAAGAGCAGTGAGAAGGTGGATGCAAACCTGGTGGTGAACCTCTTTGGTTTCTTGACTCTTCCCTCCAGATCCAAGAAGATGCCATGGCAGAGATTACTCCTGAGCTCCTTCTGAGCAAAGATGAAGACAGTCCTCCCGAGGAAGTGGTCTACTCCATCAGGAGACCCATCAATGGGAAGGTGGTGTTGAAGTCGTCGCCCAACGACACAACCCAGCGCTTCACCCAGGCCCAGATCAACAGCCGACTTGTTGAGTTTGTCCACAAAGGTCTGTAGCCGAAAGAAGGAGAACGTGAATGGTAGAATGGGTGGGCAGAGTTTAGGTAGGATCTCATTTCCTGCAATTTGAATCCATGTCTCCATTGTGTCCTAGTATCCAGAGCAGAAGAACAACAAGCTGGGTCCATCTACAATATGTTCTCCTTTCAAACATGTCCCCTCTTGATCTTCTCTTCTCCAAGATAGACATACCCAGCTCCTTAAGCTGCTCCTCAGAGAGATTCATGGTTTCCAAAGCTTTAACCATTTTGGTTGTCCTTCTCTGGACACCATCTGGTCCATATTCTTCTTGAATCTAGGTGAGATCTGTTAATGTGGCCAAAACAAAATACAATTGGACTATGACTTCCGTTGATCTATACCAGGCATGGACAAACTTAGGTTCTCCTGGTGTTTTGGACTTCAACTCCTGGGAGGCTGTTAGGAATCGTTGGAGTTGAAGTCCAAAACACCAGGTGGACCTAAGTTTGTCCATGCCTGGTATAGATCAACGGAAGTCATCATCCAATTGTATTTCGTTTTGGTCAGATCTCACCTAGATTCAAGAAGGATATGGACCAGATATTGTCCAGAGAAGGACAACCAAGATGATTCAAGGTTTGGAAACCATGAATCTCTCTGAGGAGCATCTTAAGGAGCTGGGTATGTCTAGCTTGGAGAAGAGAAGATCAAGAGAGGACATGTTTGAAAGGAGACCATATTGTAGATGGAGCCAGCTTGTTGTTCTTCTGCTCTGGAGACTAGGACACAATGGAGACATGGGTTCAAATTGCAGGAAACGAGATCCCACCTAAACTCTGATCACTGCCATTTAAGAGGAGGATATGTGGACTCCGTGATGGTCATGTTCATCCAGATAGTCCTATGCTTCACCCTCTTTTCTCAACCTCTTCCTTAGGAGCCCTGGATGGAGGATTCTCCTTTGATCTATCGGATGGAGAGAACATGTCTCCAGGGCATTTCTTCGCTGTGAGGGCCCAAAAGAAGCTGACTCTCATTCTGGAAAATAAGGAAGATCTGGCCGTCTGTCCAGGTATTTATTTGATTATTTGATTAGTTGATTTACTTTAAAATATATACAGTGGGCGCTCAGTATCCTCTGGGGACACAAAACGGACCACAAAATTATACCAAACTCCCCAGAATTAAGTAAAACCCTGGGCCAGATATGTTCCATCTCCAACCCAAGTCAGTGACCCTTGCAAACCATTTCTTTTTAAGGTACTTTTCAGCCAATAAGAAGCCAGAATCTGAAAGCGGTGACCAACGATGACAAAGGAACCCAGTCTTGGTTATATATCGTAGACCAGCCCCCACAATTTGGCCGGTTGCTCAACAACCAGAAGGACAACAACGGAGAGCAGTTGAGGAATTTCACCCAATCTGAGGTAAGTCAACAGCTCCAGTAGTTGTGGTCCCAAAAGTAACATTCCCGGTCTCCAAGATGGGCCATTCCAGAAGGAGGTACTGCATATCTCCTTACGCAATGCCTGAGAAAGTACCGTATATACTTAAGCCGAGTTTTTCAGCCCTTATTTATGAGCGGAAAAAGCCTCCCCGGCTTATAATTGGATCAAAGTCAAGGCCGGCAACGGAGCCTGGAGGCTATTGGTTGCAAAATGTGATCTATTTCTCTCTTCTCTTCCCTTATCAGTGTGTTTTCTTTTGCAAAGCCTCCCTCGCTCTTAATCAAGATAATGTTTTGAAAAGAGAAAGACGCCCTTGCAAGTCAGGAAGAAGAAATATAGAACTAGTTTATTGTTTTTCTTTGAAATACGGTAAATATTCAAAAACATTTAACCTACTGATGCCTCAATTAATGAACATTTATTGGTATCTATTTTTGTTTTGAAATTTACCCGTAGCTGCTGCATTTCCCACCCTCGGCTTATACTTGAGTCAATAAGTTATTCCAATTTTTTGTGGTAAAATTAGGTGCCTCGACTTATATTTGGGACGGCTTATACTCAAGTATATATGGTAGTTATGTTAGCATTGTATTCCATAATGGCCAGACAAGCCACCGACAGGATTCTGAGAATGGGTAGTTTTTTTCATCCGGACTAACCCAACCCTCCTCTTTCCACACATCCATCCAGGTAGACAATGGAGTGATATCGTACCATCACGAAATGCCGTCTGAGCCTTTTTGGAGCCTTGAAGATGCCTTCCACTTCCGCCTTTCTTCTCCATCCACAACAACGGATCCATACGTCCTCGGCGTGTCGGTATCATTCGAGAACGGTTGTCCCCAGGGCTCCACTCGGTTGTGGAGGAACAAAGGTAAAGCCAATGTCCACATTCACAACATATAGACCTTTTGAGCATAGAATAGGGCACAGAAATGACTTGAAGGCACATAACACCAATCTCACAATCCTGTGAGATTGCTGCTGTGTGCCTTCAAGTCATTTCTGACCAGGGGCGGTTCAACCATTAGGCGAAGTAAGCAGTTGCTGAAGGCACCTGTAACGAATTTGTAACGACTGCCACCAATTTGGGGCGATGCAACCACCAAAGACGTAGGGAGATGTTTACTTTTGCTTTAAAAGGTAGCGTAACTTATCTTAGAATGTATGTAACAGAGGCTTGGATGTTGAAAAACAGTAACAAGTTTATTCAGGGACATAAGCTTAGTGGTTTCAATGTTGCTTCTCACTTAGAGGTACACTTCTTCAGCAGTTACAATGATAACATGTAATGAAACAACTCTCAAAAGGATTATTTCTTCCCTTGAGCAGTTTAAACTTTTTTCTTCTAACTGACGTTCTTAATTTAACTGATCACTACAGATCTAACTGGGATTTCTTCTCTTTATCACTCAGACTTCACTACTAACTCAAATAAGTAATTTGACCTATCCAAAATGATTCAAACTAGAGATCTGAACTTCCCTGGTTCTCAGTTCCTTAGAACCAGTCTTTCCCTGTGATTCCTTGATCACAGACTGAGATTTGAACTTCCCTGTGATTCCCCTGATCACAGACTGAACTCTTTTTCAAAATCTCTTTTTTACCAAACGGCAGTTGGCTCCGCCTATGTTTTTATGGTTTTGGGGTGGCAAAATTCTGTTCGCTTACACTTAAAAATTACCTAGGGCCAGCCCTGCTTCCGACCTATGACTGACCACAAGGTTGTGAAGGCATATACTGAGATAGATCATACCATGACCTATCCCTTCCTCCTCTTTTTCAGGTCTTACTCTTCCAGAAGCTCAAAGCAAAGTGATAGACATCTCATTGTTGGATGCTTCCAACCTCCTAGTCTTTAAAGAACCGGGTGCCAAGAGACGGTCCTATGATGTGTTGTTTCTGGTCACCCAACTACCTGCTCATGGAACCCTGTCTGTACCAGATGGTCCGGTCAATAGGGAGCACCCCTATTTCCTGCAATCTGACCTTGCTGCAGGTGGGTTGGAGTATGCTCACCATGGACCCGGCACCATGGATGACCATTTCCGGTTTAGCGCCTGGCTCCGGCCTCTTGGTGTGAAATCAATCCAGCCTCCACAAAAGGAAGAAGGGCCTGTCATTTCTGGAATATTCAACATCACGGTGAAGGATAGTAATGAGGTCCCTCCACGGCTGGTCAGCCAAGAACACGTTCTGCGAGTCCTTCACGGCTCGTCTTTGGTGATCTCCCAAGACCACTTGAATGTCAAGGATCCTGACAGCTCCCCAGAGGAAATCAAATACGACATCCTTTCTGGATCATCCAGTGGGTTTGTGACCCATGTCCACAATAAGCAGGTGCCTGTTTCCCAGTTTACTCAAGCAGACATCAACACAGGGCGCATAATGTTCATCGCCAATGGAACTAGCTCTTCTGGGACCTTAGACTTTGCCATCTCCGATGGACATAATCCAACCATTTTTACTTCCTTGGAAATTATGGTTGTTCCAGCAATCACCTGGGCAACCAATCAGACACTCTTGGAGATTCCACAGGACATTAACGTGGCCCCGTTGTCCCATGACCATCTTCTAGGGACTTTGGATGAAGGGGAGCACAATGCTCTCTATAGAATCATCGGAGACCCACAGTTTGGCCAAATCGAGGTCAACCAAAAACCCGTGAAGGAATTTTCACAGAAGCAAGTGGATGATGGAGAAGTGTTGTTTACTTTCACTGATTTTGTCTCCTCCGAGGATGGTTTCCAGTTCCTTGCCACTTCAGGAGAGGTCAACATATCAGGTGTGGTGAGCGTCGCAGTGAAGGCCTTGGTCAAAACTCAACAAGACGCCCTCTGGCCAAGAGGAACCACGATCCAGCTTGACACCAGCATCCTTGACGCAAGTGAGCTGGCCAACAGGACCAAGAGTAATCCCGAATTCAAAATCCTTCAAGGTCCCCAAAGAAGCCAGTTTGTGAAGGTCTCCAGAGATCCTACAAACCAAATTGTCCCCATCGATACCTTCACTCAGCATGATCTTGAGCAAGGTCTGGTCGGCTTAGAAATCTGGGAGGTGGGAGACCCTGAGGAAAGGCAAGAACAAGACAGTTTCCAGTTTGAGTTGGCTGCTGAGGGAGTTCCTCCAGCTCTGGAGTCTTTGGGGTACATCACCGAGGCCTTCAACTCCACAAAGCCCTATGGAGTGACGCTTTTGAAGGTGCCCAGTTTACGAGAGAAGGACTCCAGCTCCACCCACCAAGACAGGACCTCTTCTCCCCAAACATTCACCAACAGTCCCTTTGAGTCCAAACCGTCCAGCCCGAATCCCAGTGAGCAACCAGTCCATCCGACAGCATTGCTGGACCAAGGGATATTAACCACCGTGTCCTCTCCAGGAGAAAGGGGCACGCTTCTCAGTTTCATTGAAGCCAACATGTTCAGCATCATCCTGCCCATCTGCCTCATCCTTCTTCTCCTGGCCTTGATCCTGCCCTTGCTCTTCTACCTCCACAAGCGGAACAAGACGGGCAAGCACAACGTCCAAGGGACGCCCCCCAAATACAAGAACGGGACCGTGGTTGACCAAGAGACCTTCCGGAAGACCGAGCCCAACCAAGGCATTCCTTTATCAACAGTCAGCACACTGGAGGCCAAAGAAGCGGGACTCAACTCTAAAGGTTTAGGGCCAGGTGGACAACAGGAGCCTGAACTTCTACAGTATTGTAGGACATCTAATCCAGCCTTAAAGAACAGCCAATACTGGGTCTGAGGGTTGGGAACAAAGACTTAACAGTGTCACTGTCTCCAAGTAGAGGTCCTCCTGCCTCTTCCTTCTTCTCCTTGTCCTCCTCTTTGTTGATACATACAAGAGACATGAATTCCATGCTTGGCCCAAAACCTTCTAGGATTGTCCTCAAGGACGTTCGTTGCCTTCATCATGGGAAATTTCCAAGGAAAACAAGCAAAACTCTTTAATTTCAGAGGGCGTATTGAAAAGCACAATTGATCTTCTAGAGAACCAAAGATTCCTTCTTTTTTTCAAAGAGCCGAGGACTCTGAATTTTCAAGACCATGCTCGTAGAACTAAAAGAAGGACATTATTCAGATGTTCGGAGTGGTGGGGTTGCAATGCCTTGCTCTGCCGTATGACGAGCAAAAAGTCCAAAGGACGATAAAGCACAATAATAGGAACCAATTGTACAAATGCATGTCTGGTGGTCTAACTTATGCAGGTTGCAGAATTTTTTGTTGCAGAATAGAAAGTGAGCCTGGTGCTGAATTTTGACCCGATTTAGAAGCTAAATGAAGCAACTTCTGAACATGAGTCAGACATGCTGGGCAATGCTTACAAAATGCCATTTTGCCTTGTAGGTTTTGGGTTTTTTTAAATATAATTTTCCAGGCAAATGTTTGGGGCATCGAAGCGATGAAACGGTCTGGTGACGTTGAGGCGGAAAGGCTGAGATTCGGGTAGGTTTTGTTTCGACAAGCCAAACGTTGAGCTGTCCTTGGGATCATTCTGAATCATCCGTTTCCAGCCCTCGGAGTAAAGATTTCTCCAAAGTCGGGACGACGAGGATGAACTTGCATTATGTTCCAGTGGGAGATGCAATGTCTTCTCTAAGGTTGGGCAACCCAGCAAAAAAAAAGAGAGAAAAACTGGGCCCAAAAACATACAAGAAAGCATTCCTTGGTCTTCTCTCCACAAGGAATGAACTCATGGGACCAGAATGTCAACAAACCAGGGAAGACATCTCATAAAGTGTTTGAATCGGGTCCATATCTCCTAAAAATGGGTCTGGAAAGGGACGAGGTTGCATCAACGTTGTAGAAAGAATGCAGTTTGATACCACTTGAATTGACAAGTCATCGCTGTAGAGCAGGCATGAGCAAACTCCAGCCCTCTGGGTGTTTTGGACTCCAACTCCCATCATCCCTAGCAGTCTCAGGCCCCTTCCTTTTTCCCCTCAGCCACTTAAGCGGAGTGAAGAATAGATTAAGCAGATGTTCAGAAAGATTCTGTGAGAAGTTGGTGAAACCCAGGTGTGTGTGACATGATTTCATGGCTTCTTGGTCGGGCCTGGGTTTAAATTAAGTGATGTTTACTTGGTGCATACATAACTTTTTTTTAATATATATATTTTATTGAAGTTTTACCTTATAAGATAGAGTAAATTAACTTTATTACGGTCTATGGACCCACAGCTGTTAAGTGAATAACATACAAGAGTTTACAGAACAGTCAAACCGGGGAAATTGCTTAACAAACACAAACTACACAAAGTCAGGTAATTCCCTAGGCTCATCCACCATGGATCAGAGCTTAATTCTCCTACATCTAGCGGAGAAATACCATAAAATACTAAATTCTTCGTGGCCTTCATGGATTGAAAAGCAGCATTTGATTCCGTCTCCAGACCCAAATTATGGTCTAAGCTAGATAAGTGAAACGCAAAAAGGAAAGTATGGTATGTAATGTGTGAGTACTACGTTAGTAATGTAATACTATCTTCTATATCAAGAGAGCAGTAGATTCTGCTTGTTTTTCATTTATTTGATTGGACAAGATTGTAACCAATCTACAGACTACAACAGTTTTATGTTAAGACTTATGTGAAGGGTTGTCTTGTTGTACATATATATGTTAAGAACTGTTTATTTACCTCGATTCAACGCTGCGACAACTATTTTGATTGTTATTAAGTCAACAATAAGACTTTATCTGGTTTTGATTTCTATTTGAGAGAACTGACACTGAAACTATAAAGAGGAATAGTTTTTCCTTAATACCTTTGTAAGTGTTGCTGAGTATATTCCTTTATGTTAAGAACCATACTAATGTAGTTAAAGTGAATACAGGTAGTGGATACCTAAAGTAAAGTATTCATTGTAATATATACTATTAGTAAATGTAAGAGATTCTAGAGGGCTCTGATCTACCACTGTTTCTAATCGAATCCAATTTTGGTTGATGTTAATAAGATACCATAATCCCCTTCTTTGGCAGCTTGCATAACAAGTGCCACTAAAAGTTGTTTATATAGAAGATAGTATTACATTACTAACATAGTACTCACACATTACATACCATACTTTCCTTTTTACGTTTCACTGTAGATTATAGACATCTGCGTTTTGAGTTACTAAACTAGATAAGTGTCTAACCGACAGAAGACTATTCTTCCTCATCAAAGAGCTATACAGGGACACTCTTTTACAGGTGTCCTCAGGGCCAAATTTCAAAGCCAATTCAAATGATCAGAGGAGTCAGGCAGGGTTGTATCTTAGCCCTGACCCTGTTTAACATATTTTAAAATGACCTAGAAGAAATCATCATGATGGACACCTTCCCAGTTTGGGCACGAGGAGAGTCCCCATTCTGCTTTATGCAGACGACACAGCCATCCTGTCCAGATCCAGACCAGGGCTCCTACATCAACTCAAGATACAGTAGAGTCTCACTTATCCAAGCTAAACGGGCCGGCAGAAGCTTGGATAAGCGAATAACTTGGATAACAAGGAGGGATTAAGGAAAAGCCTATTAAACATCAAATTAGGTTATGAGTTTACAAATTAAGCACCAAAACGTCATGTTATACAACAAATTTGACAGAAAAAGTAGTTCAATACACGGTAATATTATGTTGTAATTACTGTATTTACGAATTTGGCACCAAAATATCACGATATATTGAAAACATTGACTACAAAAAATGGCTTGGATTATCCAGAGGCTTGGATAAGCGAGGCTTGGATTAGTGAGACTCTACTGTATTTACAGACTATTGCAAAACAAATGAGCTAATTATCCATTTTAGCAAATCAAAAGTCCTTGTTTTTGAACGCAAATACACAAAATACAAATGTGTTGTCGAAGGCTTTCATGGCCGGGATCACAGGGTTGTTGTATGTCTTTCGGGCTGTGTGGCCATGTTCCAGAAGCATTCTCTCCTGACGTTTCGCGTCACAACCTCTGAGGATGCCTGCCATAGATGTGGGCGAAACGTCAGGAGAGAATGCTTCTGGAACATGGCCACACAGCCCGAAAGACATACAACAACCCCAAAATACAAATGGTCTACTGGAAAATTCCCTTTAGAGCAGGTAAAAAGCTTCGAGTACCTGGGACTGACTTTCCACCATACATTATCATGGAAAGAACATAGAGAAACTGTGACCCAAAAAGCCGAGACTAAGATTTTACTACTTGGTGTCTCAAGTCTATGTCACTTAAGCAGCGGAGGGGGGAAAGGAAGGAGCCCGAGGCTGTTAGGAATGGTGGGAGTTGGAGTCCAAAACACCTGGAAGGAGGGCCCAAGTTTGCCCATGCCTACTCTAACTACAACTCCCAAGATCCCACAACATTGAGCCAGGACAGTGAACGTGCTGCCAAACTGCATCCATTCAACAGAGTTGATGCTCCCCAAGGTGTCAATTAAAGGTCTATGTCCAAAGTAACCCAAACGAGGTGTAAACCCAGGCCTGAATATTTAGAAGAGTTTTTTTAAATGTCTATCTGATTGAATAATTTATAACAGAGATGGCCAACTTTGTCAAGATGGTTGAAATAAAGCAGGTTATTTTTCACAGACGTCGTCCTTTGAGAAATTCTTACCGAGGTGGGCCGACATTTTCAGAGAATTGAAACAAGGAATGCATCTCCAAACACATTTTGGCATTCCTTATCTGGGGTGTTTCTGCAAATGTGAGTAGATCAATAGGTACTGCTCTAGTGGGAAGGTAACAGTGCTCCATGGAGTCATGCTGGCCACATAACCTAGGAGGTGTCTACGGACAACGCCGGCTCCTCAATGCTATGGGATCTATATAATGCAATTTCTGTGCTGTCGAAAGCTTTCGTGGCAGTAATTGCTGGTTTGCTGTGAGTTTTCTGGGCTATACGGCCATGTTCCAGAAGCATTCTCTCCTGAAGTTTCGCCCACATCTATGGCAGGCATCCTCAGAGGTTGTGAGGTATATGTCAGGAGAGAATGCTTCTGGAACATGGGCATACAGACCAGAAAATAAACAACAACCCAGTTGGGAGGTCTGTTGGAAACTAGGCAGCCAGGCTTTGATGCTGCAAGGCTAGTCGATGCTAATGCTTCTGGAACAAGGCCATACAGCCCAGAAAACTCACAGCAACCCAATCCAATTTCTGAACCCATATTTGCACTGGATTATATTGCAATCTGAGATTATAATCTGAGATTATATTGAATTATAATTCAAGATAATCTGGGATCAGATACTGGATTATACGGCAGTGTAGATCCAGCCTGGGAGAAAAGATGAAATACCTTGGGAAACTATAAATCCCAGGAATCTACAGCAATGAGCCATAGCTGTTAAAGTGTATTCAAACTACAATTTAGATCAGGGGTCCCCAAACTAAGGCCCGGGGGCCGGATGCGGCCCATCGAAGCCATTTATCCGGCCCCCACGGCACAAGGTCATAAGGGGGTTGGGCTAAATGACCCAAGGGGTCTCTTCTTCTCTTACAACCATTATTATTATTATTATTATTATTATTATTATTATTATTATTATTATTATTATTATTAAGGCTGGGTGGCCATCTGTCAGGGGTGCTTTGCTTGTGCTTTTGGTGTGCAGAGGCAGAAGGGGGTTGGACTCTGGCCCAAGAGGTCTCTTCCAATTCTCCTTATTATTATTATTATTATTATTATTATTATTAACATTGAAGCTGGGTGGCCATCTGTCAGCGGTGCTTTGCTTGTGCTTTTGGTGCCAGAGGCAAAAGGGGGTTGGACTTAATGGCCCAAGGGGTCTCTTCCAACCCTCTTTTTTTATTATTGCTGTTATTATTATTATTATTAATATTGAGGCTGGGTGGCCATCTGTCAGGGGTGCTTTGCTTGTGTTTTCAGTGCACAAAGGCAGAAGGGGATTGGACTCAATGGCCCAAAGGGTCTCTTCCAACCCTCTTTTTATTATTATTTCTATTATTATTAATTATTATTGCTCAGTGGCTAACTATAGTCCGGCCCTCCAACGGTCTGAAGGATTGTGAACTGGCCCCCTGTTTAAAAAGTTTGGGGACCCCTGATTTAGATGAACCCAAAGAAAGCATACAAGAAAGCCTGTTTGCCCCCCTCCGTGTTTTTGCATGAGATCTTTGGTTAAAATGATTGTTTTCTGTGCTTGATGAGTTTATTTAGAGGCTGGATTTTTCCTCTGCTCGAAGCCCGGGGCTGGAGTGGGTGGGTGGGCATGCAAACATGGCAGGGATAAATGCAAAACAACAAGCCACGGCTCTCTCTCTCTTTCGAAAGGCCTTCCCAAGGTTACTGGAGCATAGCTCGCATTCCTGCTGCCGGCCGGCCGGAGCCAAGAGCAGAGATGCAGCACCGGCGTCAGGCACGAAATGAGTGATGGGAGGGCTGGAAGTCTCCAGAAAGGAAATAATCCCCTAATGATTTCTTCAAGATGCATCCGCCGGATCCAGAGGGACAACATGCTTTTGCCAGAGGCTGGGTCTGCATTATATGGTTGGGATAGATCCATATAGTGCACTTTATGGGTCTACGCTGACCATATAATACATCCCCTCTCCCATGTTGATTCCGACATATAATGCAGTTTGGAACTGCACTAGATGTTCAATGTAGCACCATATAATGCAGTTTAGTAAACATCAAGGTTTTCCCCTGACATTAAGTCCCGTCGTGTCCGACTCTGTGTGTTGGTGCTCATCTCCATTTCTAAGCCGAAGAGCCGGCGTTGTCCGTAGACACCTCTAAGGTTATGATTGCATGGAGTGCCGTTACCTTCCCACCAGAGCGGTACTTATTGATCTACTCACATTTGCATGTTTTCAAACTGCTAGGTTGGCAGAAGGAGCCCTGGTGGCTCAGTGTGTTAAAGCACTAGTGAAAAACTCGGGGCTATGTCTGTTTTTATTGTTGTTTTTATTGTTATTTTAAAGCTAAGTGTATTGTTTTAATCTATTTCTGTAAACCGCTCCAAGCCAAACTGGGAGTAGCGGTATACAAGTCTAATAAATAAATAAACAAACAAACTTGCAGACCAAAAGGTCGCAGGTTCAAATCCCGGGAGCGGAATGAGCGCCCGCTGTCAGCTCCAGCTTCTGCCAACCTAGTAGTTCGAAAACATGCCAATGTGAGTAGATCAATAGGTACCACTCCAGCAGGAAGGTAACGGCGCTCCATGCAGTCATGCCTATGGCCACATGACCTTGGAGGTGTCTATGGACAACGCAGGCTCTTCGGCTTAGAAATTGAGATGAGCCCCAACCCCCAGAGTCTGGATTTAACGTCAGGGGAAACCTTTACCTTTACCTTATGTTGGAAGAAGCTGGGGCTAACAGAGGGAGCTCACCCCACTCCCCGGATTCGAACCTGGCAACCTTTCGGTCAGCAAGTTCAGCAGCAGTTTAACCCACTGCGCCACCGAGGACTCCTAGGATTGCTGGAATTTATTGCCATTCCTGTCCATTTGGCACTCACCCAGTTGGCAGAAGCTGGGGCTAATAGTGGGAGCTCACCCTGCTCCCAGGATTTGAACCAGTGACCTATCTGTCGGCAAGTTCAGCAGCTCAGCGATTTAATCCGCTGCGCCACCGAGGCCTCCAAATAATGCAGTTTAAGAACTGAGTTATATGGGTCTGGTGCGGATTCAAAGACACTCAGTCCAAAGGTGTGTCTACACTGCAGAATAAATGCAGTTTGCTCTCCCTTGAACAGCCATGGCCTTTTTATAAGGTCTTCACTTATAAGTGAACTCCAAGGGCACCATAGCATTCAGCCAGGGTGGTTAAAATGGCACCAAACTGCATTAATCCCATAGTGTAGATGGACACTTCATGTGCTTTCTTCTCACCACGGTAGCACCTTTTGCCATAGACCTGCCAACTTGACCTGATTTGAACCCAAAGCCACGTGGAAGGAGAGGAAAGCCGGAGAGAATGAATAGCCACAGCCAGGTGTCTTTTGTTCTGCCCAAGTTCCCTTGGCGGGTTCTAATGAATGCGTTTTTAATTATCTTGCGAGTTCCCTTGTCAAGGCAACCACCTGTCGGTAACCCAGGAAGGGGTGTTATTTGGCGGCTCCAGGCTGCAAGGTGTGGCCTGGCCTATGGGAGAAGCCAGCACAGGTAACCAGACACCTGGTTTCATAACCTGCCTTGGAATAGCAAAGGTCGCTTGTAATTTGCTTCCTGATCCAGGTAATACATCAACCGTGTGTTTTCTCAGTTCAGCTCCCTTCCATTGCAGCCAGAGTTTGCAAAGGGCCCTTTGGGGGACTACAACTTCCTCCAAATAATAATAGTAATCATCATCACCATCATCATCACCATCATCATCATCATCATCATCCAGCATATATATCTCATTTGCTGTGCCATCTATATATATAAAAGAGTGATGGCATCACGGCGACCCACAAAACAACAAAACTACAGGCCCCCCAACCTCGAAATTTGACAACACAACCCATCATCCACGCCTCTAGGTTGATACAACAAAAAGAAAAGAAAAATAAAGTCCTAATTAGAGAGAGAGGAATAATTGCTTTTATCCAATTGCTGCCAGTTAGAAGGCTAAGCTCCTCCAACTTGGTCTCCTAGCAACCCAATAAAAAATAATTAAAAACACTAAAAAATAATTAAAAACACTAAAAAAATTAATACAATAAAATACTATAATAACAGAAAATAACTAAAAATAATACAAGAAAATAATAAAATATAATAAATAAAAATATAACTTACAATAAAAATAATTTAAAAATACAAATAACGTCAAATAAAAATTACACAACCATTTTTAACCAATACCACCACCACTTTGCCACAGCAACGCGTGGCCGGGCACAGCTAGTACTATACTATAATGATAATAATAAGTACTATTCTTTGAGGAGATAGGGTGGTATATAAATAAAATATTATTATTATTTTATTTTATGAAACAGCAAACAAGATAGATATGCTGGATTTCGTGTCACAAAACCACAAGTCGAACACTTCCCAAGTGTCTAGGACTGTGTGATGTATTATTATTATTATTATTATTATTATTATTTTATTATGACACAGCAAACAAGATAGACATGCTGGATTTCGTGTCACAAAATCACAAGTCGAACACTTCCCAAGTGTCTAGGACTGTGTGATGTATTATTATTATTATTATTATTATTATTATTATTGTTATTATTATATGACACAGCAAACAAGATCGATATGCTGGATTTCGTGTCACAAAATCACAAGTCGAACACTTCCCAAGTGTCTAGGACTGTGTGATGTATTTTCGGATGATGCGTGCAGATCCCAGCAGGGTGGCCTTTTGCAGTTGGCAGATCGCGACTTTGTCAATGTCTATAATAATAATAATAATAATAATCCAGCATATATATCTCATTTGCTGTGTCATACTATACTATAATAATACTAAGTACTATTCTTTGAGGAGATATGGCGGTATATAAATAAAATATTATTATTATTATTATTATTATTATTATTATTATTATTATTATTATTATTATTGACACAAAGACAGTATGACACAGCAAACAAGATATATATGCTGGATTATTATTATTATATTATGACACAGCAAGCAAGATAGATATGCTGGATTTCGTATCACAAAATCACAAGTCGAACACTTCCCAAGTGTTTTTGTCAATGTCTATTGTTTCCAAATGCCGGCTGAGATCTTTTGTCACGGCACCCAGTGTGCCCATCACCACCGGGACCACCTGCACTGGTTTCTGCCAGAGTCTTTGAAGTTCAATCTTGAGGTCCTGAGAGCGGCTGAGTTTTTCCTGTTGTTTTTCGTCAATGCGACTGTCACCTGGGATGGCGACATCAATGATCCAAACCTTGTTCTTTTCCACAACTGTGATGTCTGGTGTGTTGTGTTCCAGAACTTTGTCAGCCTGGATCCGGAAGTCCCACAGTATCTTTGTGTGCTCATTTTCCAATACTTTTGCAGGTTTGTGATCCCACCAGTTCCAGCCATACAGCCTGGAATACATACCACAACCCTGTGATCCCGGCCATGAAAGCCTTCGACAACACATTCCAAATTAATGCTCTTTCGGGGCTTTCGGTCTGGTGTGTTGTGCCAAACCTGGGCATTCGTTGCTCCACTTTCCTGTTTTGGCTCTTTGCTTCTGGAGCCATGACTCATCTCCAGGCAGCGGGATCGTGTCAAAGCCCAGAGGCGCCACATCAGAGCCGGCCTGCGCAAGTTGCCCCAGCCGGGAGGATGTGGAAGGCATGGTTTTTGCATCACGGCATTCATAGACTCATCACATCTTTCCCTCCTCCTTCCCCGGCTCAGGCCAGTTCCACGGTCCCATTCCTCTTGAGATTCGAGTCCAAGAATGCACCCCCTCCTGAGATGCTTTTCTTGCCTGGAATCGGAGGAATGTGATCTCTCACCCCGGGGAGATGTTTCAAAACACACAGAGCCGTGGCACAAAGCATGTGGACAACTTCAACAGAAAGGAGGAAACCATGAAAAATGAACAAAATCTGGCTACCAGTATTAAAAAAAACCTCAAAAATCAGAACAGTAAATAAGAAGCAACACTCTGAAAACAGAGGAGTTCCAGGGACAGCTAATGACTCTGAACAAAGGATGCCCCCAGGCAGGAAAAGCCAGGAGATAAACCTTTCCAATGCTAATTAAGGTGACGTTCACACTGGCCTCCAACTGACAAAAAACTCAAAAATCAGAACAGTAAATAAGAAGCAACACTCTGAAGACAGAGGAGTTCCAGACATGGGAACCAGGGGCAGCTAATGACTCTGAACAAAGGATGCCCCCAGGCAGGAAAAGCCAGGAGATAAACCTTTCCAATGCTAATTAAGGTGACGTTCACACTGGCTTCCAACTGACAAAAAAACCTCAAAAATCAGAACAGTAAATAAGAAGCAACACTCTGAAAACAGAGGAGTTCCAGGGACAGCTAATGACTCTGAACAAAGGATGCCCCCAGGCAGGAAAAGCCAGGAGATAAACCTTTCCAATGCTAATTAAGGTGACGTTCACACTGGCTTCCAACTGACAAAAAAACCTCAAAAATCAGAACAGTAAATAAGAAGCAACACTCTGAAGACAGAGGAGTTCCAGACATGGGAACCAGGGGCAAGCTAACGACTCTGAACAAAGGATGCCCCCAGGCAGAAAGAGCCAGGAGATGAAGCTTGTCAATGCTAATCAAGGTGATTAACTACAACATTCACACTGGCCTCCAACTGACAAAAGAGTTCTTCTCTCACCCTGGACTTTCCACAGATATATATAAATGTTCCTTGCTTAGTTTCTCCATCCCTCACAACCTCTGAGGATGCCTGCCATAGATGTGGGCGAAATGTCAGGAGAGAATGCTTCTGGAACATGGCCGTACAGACATGAAAAAAAAAATCTGGGCCTTTCTGAATCTGGCTCCCACCATTAAAAAAAAAACCTCCAAAACCAGGACAGTAAATAAAGAACAACACTCTGAAAACAGGGGAAGTCCAGACAGGAAACAATCAGGCCCAGCTAACACCTCCCAACAAAGGATTTTTCCAGGGAGGAATCAAGCCACAAGGCCATTAAATGCTAATCAAGGTGGCCAATTGACTACACCACAGCAACACGTGGCCGGTTGGTATAGTGCTATGCATTAGTTGCATTATAATGCTATGGAATCCTCCTTGTTGATAATTTAGCCCCCTAATTTTTGTATCTTGCAGTCTTCTCGCACACTGATATCGTAGTTATCCATACATTTCTCCAAGCACTGGAAACCTGGAAAACTGGAACTCTTTTCCTCTACATTGGAGGAAAGTTAATACCCTAAATAAACTACCGACCCAAGCGAACATTTGGTTGGCTGTGTTCGGGAGGAACACAACACCGCAACCCATGCCATCAATGATTTATAACCAAAGAGGAAAGCAGATCCTGCAAGGTCTGATACACGTTCCTCTGTGTTTGTCTGTGTTTGCCTCTCTGCGTTTGGTCCGATACACGTTCCTCTGTGTTTGTCTGTGTTTGCCTCTCTGCGTTTGGTCCGATACACGTTCCTCTGTGTTTGTCTGTGTTTGCCTCTCTGCGTTTGGTCCGATACACGTTCCTCTGTGTTTGTCTGTGTTTGCCTCTCTGCGTTTGGTCCGATACACGTTCCTCTGTGTTTGTCTGTGTTTGCCTCTCTGCGTTTGGTCCGATACACGTTCCTCTGTGTTTGTCTGTGTTTGCCTCTCTGCGTTTGGTCCGATACACGTTCCTCTGTGTTTGTCTGTGTTTGCCTCTCTGCGTTTGGTCCGATACACGTTCCTCTGTGTTTGTCTGTGTTTGCCTCTCTGCGCTTTGAGCTATAACTGAAGGATAGGCTCTTTGCACATGCTCAGAGGCAACGTTTCTCCTGGCAAATGAGTTCAACGGCACATATTTCTCTCTAGGGAGATTTTACAAGGTCTGTTGATGTTTTTCTCATTCCGAGATTGGGCTCGAGATTGGGTCCCAATCTGGTAATGTGGAATCTGGGCCCAGATATGAAACGGGGAGGGGAGAGGACATTCCTGCGCGTGTTGTGGAGATCATGCATTCCCCCGTGTGGGTTTTGGTGTGGCTGGAGCCGAGACCGCATGCCGTTTTCATATTCTCAGAGCCTTTGTATTTCGCAGACCCGAGCTGACGCTTCACACTAAAAGAGATAACAGATGTTGCATTCGCCGAGCGACAAAAACATCTCGAGTAACATGATACATGTGCCATCAAAAGCTTTCATGGCTGGAATCACTGTAAGTTTTCCGTGCACTATGGCTGTGCAGTATGTCCATGAGACAGGGTGAGCTCCTGTCTATTAGCTCTAGCTTGTGGGGACACGAAAGAATCCTCCCAACAGGAGAATCCACCCAACCCGGGTGTCCCACTGGGCAACGTCTCTGCAGATGGCCAATTCTCTCACGCCAGAAGCAACTTGCAGCAGAGCTGGTCCAACAATGAAGCGAATTAAGCCGTTGCTTGGGGCGCAAAACGTATGGGGGCGCAGTAGAGACTGCTTTTTCTGTACATAATAATACATGTAATAATAATAATAATATATACAGGAAAATAATACAAGTAATAATAAATAGAGTAAAATAATAAATGCAATAATAATAATAAAAATAGAGTAAAATAAATGTAAAAGTAGCAACAATAATAGAGAAAAATAATAAATGTAATACAGTAGGGCCTCACTTATCCAACACTCGCTTATTCAATGATCTGGATTATCCAACACATTTTTGTAGTCAATGTTTTCAATACATCATGATATTTTGGTGCTAAATTCACAAATACAGTAATTACTACATAGTATTACTGTGTATTGAACTACTTTTTCTGTCAAATTTGTTGTATAACATGTTTTGGTGCTAAATTTGTAAAATCTTAATGTAATTTGGTGTTTAATAGGCTTTTCCTTAATCCCTCCTTATTATCCAACATTTTCGCTTATCCGACACTTTTATTTTTCAGTGATTGGTTTGGTGGGGGGGGGGGTGCCAAAATTCTGTTCGCCTACACTTGAAAATTACCTAGCGCCGGCTCTGACTTGCAGTATGGGTTGTTGTACATTTTCCAGGCTGTCTGGCCATGTTCCAGAAGCATTCTCTCCTGACGTTTCTCGCCCACATCCACGGCAAGCATCCTTAGAGGTTTGTCAGGTCTGTTATTTATCTCAATCCCAGGCGAAAGGAGGCCTGCTGCTAGGGATGTCAACAACATCTACGCAACACATCAGGTTTCCCAATCAAATGCAATTTTTATGAACTTCTCCTTCAGCTTTGGCACAGAGGGGAAGGCAAGGGAAAGGGAGGAAACGGAGGAAAGTCGGAGCAGAAATTCCAGGAAGGTGGCCAAGCCTCGGGCCCGGGATTCGGGCCGGAAACAATCAGCCGGAGCAACAGGGCTTGTGTTATACCCGGTCGATAACGCTAATGGAGACCAGGTGCGGAGGATATATTCCTTTTATTGCAGAAGGCGATATTATCCTGTTCCTGAAAGAGGAATGTCTATGGTTAATGCAAGGGAAAACAGAGGATTGAAAGGATGGAAAGAAAAAAGGTTGCATTGACTTGTTCCGTAAGAGAAAGAGGCCCCTTTTGCACTGCAATATATACAATCCAGATTATCGGCTTTGAAGTGGACTATATGGCAGTGTAGACTCATATCTGCTTTGAAGTGGATTATATGGCAGTGTAAGACTCATATAATCCAGTTCCAAGCAGATCTGGAGTTGGGCCGAAATACCCCCAAAGGAGCCTAATCTCGGATGCTAAGCAGGGCCAGCTTTGGTTAGGAATTGGATGGGAGACCGGGTTATATTTTGGAGGACAGAACTGGCCAAACCACCTCTGGGTATTCCTGGGTTGGCCTAAAGATAGCCACAAATAGGGCTGAAATATCCCAAAGGAGCCTAATCTCGGATGCTAAGCAGGGACAGCCTGGGTTAGTCCTTGGATGGGAGACCAGGATATATTTCCGAGGACAGAACTGGCCAAACCACCTCTGAGTGTTTCTTGCCTATGAAAATCAACACAATAAATTGATGCACAAACATATATAAATACCCAGCTCCCTGTTTTACCCCCATGACTCTGAAAGCAACAATCTGCTTTTATTCGAGTCCTTTCTCTCCCTTTCTTTTCAAGCGGTTGCATGTCTCAGCTTGTGGCTCTGTGCAGTTTTCTTGCTGGGTCACATATCTTCTTCCTGATGTCATTCAGGCCTGGAGAGATTTGCACTGAGCGCCTTTCTTTCTTTCTTTCTTTCGTATGTATCTTTCTTTGCTTTCTGTGCTAATGACAAAGAGAGGCCAGGCTGCCCTGACGTTCTGCGTCCTTGATTTTTTCCCCCTTTTATTTGAAAACCTTCCTTCGGGCAGATTCATTATAGAGAGAAACACAACGAAGCTTGACCGAGTGAGTGCCTAATGGACAGGATTTGCAATGAATTCCAGCAATCCTAGGAATTAAACCGCTGCTGAACTTGCAGACCGAAAGGTTGCCCGGTTCGAATCCGGGGAGTGGGGCGAGCTCCCACTATTAGCCCCAGTTTCTGTCAACCTAACAGTTCAAAAACATGTTAATGTGAGTAGATCAATAGGTACAGCTCGGGCGGGAAGGTAACGGCGCTCCATGCAGTCATGCCATTAGCCACATGACCCTGGAGGTGTCTATGAACAACGCCGGCTCTTTGGCTTAGAAATGGAGATGAGCACCAACCCCCAAAGTTGGACACGACTGGACTTAATATCAGGAGAAAACCTTTACCTTTACCTATTCTATGTGTATGTTGATTTGCTAGTGTAACTACCTCTTTGGTTTGGGAAGGGTAACAGACATTTGATTGTACTGAGCATGTGCAGGCACAGGACTCCGTTTTGTATTTAGTCTTGCATCAGACCTCAGTGGAAGTGGGTCCATGGTAGGCTGGGTTCAGGGTGCTCTTGGATTGTAGGTGAACTATAAATCCCTTTCCATTTCCCTCTTTCATCCTCCCACGGTACCTTTGATTAGATGCTTATCAAAACAGTTCAGGAAAGTACAATTTCCCAATTAATGTACAGCCATTCAATAGATCAATATAGCATCTGGGCCTTTTTGAAGCTTCATTTTGGCCCAGGCTTAATGTTTACTTTTGCAGTTTGCAAACTCCCCTCACTCTTGTCCAAAATGCTTGAGACCAGATTGTTTGGGATACTGGGTATTTTCAGATTTTGGAATAACTATTTTTTCATGAGAGAGAAAGAGATGTTGGGAAATAGGATCCTAGTCTATACATGACATTCATACATCCATAGACACCTTCTATGCAAAGTCCAAATGTCATGTTTTGCACAAGATTTTCAATAATTTTGTGCAGTTTGAGAGTGCCCGATCTACACTGTAGAATGAATATAGTCTGGCATCACTTGAAACACCGAAGCAAATTGCTATGGAATTTTGGATGTTGTAGTTATTGTGACACCAGTACTCTTTGGCAAAGGATAATAAATTGTAAAACTACAGCTCCCAGCATTGCATGGCATTGAGCCATGATTCTTCAACTCTTATGTTTTTCACTGCTTTCGAGCTGCTGTTTTTTCTGGTTCGGAATGACCTTCTGGACCAAGTCCAAGCCTGGTTTCCTTTCTGCGCTTTCAATTGATTCCCAACGTTTCCCTGTGAAAACAAACCCCACACTCTCGGCCCATTTATGACCCAGAGGGTGTTGACAGCAACGGCTCCTTTCTCCCCATCAAGGCTGAAAACAATTCATGTTAAAGGACGTGGCCTTGCTCCGGACGCCTTTCCAAAAATTCCTTCCTTTGGTTAAGGAGCTCGAAGAAACAAAACAACAGAAGGAAAGACATTATGCTCCACACACTTACTTCTCTCCAAAAGTGCCTTCCTGAACTGCAACCTGGAGAGCATACACAAATATACACACACACATATCTATATATATAAAAGAGTGATGGAATCCTGGCGACCGCCAAAACAACAAAACTAAACACCCCACAACCTTGAAAATTGACAACACAACCCACCATCCATGCCTCTAGGTTGATACAACAAAAAGAAAAGAAAAATAAAGTCCTAATTAGAGGGAGAGGAATAATTGTTTTTATCCAATTGCTGTCAGTTAGAAGGCTAAGCTCCACCCACTTGGTCTCCTAGCAACCCACTCAGTCCAGGGGACTGTACATAAAAACGTAATGTGATGTTTTACTATGGAGTACACAACAAAACCACTGAACCAAATCACACCAAATTTGGCCACAAAAGTCATCCAATCTATGTCTTTCAATCAAAAAACCTAGAAAAATAAAGTCCAAATAAAAGAAAACCCCCAATTGCTTACCAACTTGAATACCACTAAACAGCCTTGCAGCTTCAAAGCCAGGCTGCTTCCTAACCAGAGGGATCCTAAACACCAGACTATGCCACAGCAACACGTGGCCGGACACAGTTAGTGTATATATAATGGGTTGTGTTTATATATATATATATAAAGGTAACGGTTAAGGTTTCCCCTCGACATTAAGTCCAGTCGTGTCCGACTCTGGCGGTTGGTGCTCGTCTCCATTTCTAAGCCAAAGAGCCGGCGTTGTCCATAGACACCGTCACATGGCCATAGGCATGAATGCATGGAGCACCATTACCTTCCCGCCAGAGCAGTACCTATTAATCTACTCACATTGGTATGTTTTCGAACTGCTAGGTTGGCAGAAGCTGGGGCTAACAGCAGGAGCTCCCTGGACTCAAACCATCGTCCTTTCGGTCAGCCAATTCAGCTGACAAGCAGTCAAAAATCAGAAATTCCTCAAAGCATAGCAGACAAAAAAACCAGTACAAGAAAACCGCACTACAAACTAGAGCTGACAGCTGGCACAACAAAACATTGCATGGAAAGTGGTTTAACCCGTTGCGCCACCAAGGGCTCCCAAATTTCAAAAAGGCACATGTTATTGCTTTGGACAACTTTAAAGTTCGGACTGAAACTCAAAACAGATTAAAATCTCCATCAATTTTGGAGTATTGTTTGCTGCGGCCAAAATAATAGAACCAACTCAAGGACACGGGACACTGATTCCAAATGACCCCCGAAACAAACAGAACAATCAATAGAGGAATCGGTGTGAGCTTGTATTGCGAGTCCATCGACTCGGCAGAAACGTCTGCTCAAACTGTTCCCTTTAATAAGCAAGGCAAGGCAATGTGACCGGAGCGATCATGCTCAAATCCAGCCTGCCGCGAATCGATGGAGTTTAACCCCGGATAACGGACAAAGAAAATACAGGTTGGCATCCCTTCTCCGAAATACTCTTTCAGAAAGCATATAGGGAAGAGCTACAAGCCCAGCTGGCCTCCGAAAGCCGAAAATAGGAGCGCAAAGTGTGGTGCACAAGCCTGTTTCTATTTAACATTCCTTCCAGCGCCCTGTTATTTGTGGCCTGGCTTTTGGAGAGAATTTGGGTTGCTGTCCTGCCTGAAAAAAGCCTGTGCTTGGAGGAAAATGAAGGCAGCAATTCAAGGATGGAAAACAGGGTGCATCTCGAAGCAGTGAGGTTTGGAACCACTTTCACTGCCAAATGCTCAATGCAATGGGTTCCTGGGAGTTGTAGTTTTACAACTACAAAGAGTGCTGGTGCCTCACCAAACTATAATTCCCAGGATTATATTGCACCGAGTCATGGCAGTTAAAGTGTCAAACTTCATTCATTTAACAGTATAGGTGCACCTTGGGTTAGAAACGACTCCGGAGACCAGGTGCCGAATCCCTGCTTGGGCATGGAAGTCGGGCAAGTCACACTCTCTCAGCCTCAGAGGAATCATCATCATCATCATCAACATCATCATCCGAAAATATATCCCAAGTCCTAGACACTTGGGAAGTGTTCGACTTGTGATTTTGTGAAACGAAATCCAGCATATCTATCTTGTTTGCTGTGTCATAAAATAATAATAATAATAATAATAATAATAATAATAATAATAATAATAATAATAATAAAAGCCAGTACAAGAAAACCGCACTACAAACTAGAGCTGACAGCTGGCACAACAAAACATTGACAAAATTGACAAAATTGAAGAAAAAGCTGATAAGGAGAAGACCTGGCTCTGGCTCACGAATGGGACCCTGAAGAAGGAGACAGAAGGCCTGATCCTTGCAGCCCAGGAGCAAGACATCAGGACAAAGGCAATCAAGGCCAAGATCGAAAAATCAGCCGATAATCCAAAATGGAGATTGTGCAAGGAAGCTGACAAAACCATTGATCATATCCTCAGCTGCTGTAAGAAAATCGCACAGACAGACTACAAACAGAGGCACAACTATGTGGCCCAAATGATCCATTGGAACTTATGCCTCAAGTATCACCACTGGTGGGATCACAAACCTGCAAAAGTATTGGAAAATGAGCACGCAAAGATACTGTGGGACTTCTGAATCCAGACTGACAAAGTTTTGGAACACAACACACCAGACATCACAGTTGTGGAAAAGAAAAAGTTTTGGATCATTGATGTTGCCATCCCAGGTGACAGTCGCATTGACGAAAAACAACAGGAAAAACTCAGCCGCTATCAGGACCTCAAGAGTGAACTGCAAAGACTCTGGCAGAAACCAGTGCAGGTGGTCCCGGTGGTGATGGGCACACTGGGTGCCGTGCCAAAAGATCTCAGCTGGCATTTGGAAACAATAGACATTGACAAAATCACGATCTGCCAACTGCAAAAGGCCACCCGGCTGGGATCTGCACGCATCATCCGAAAATACTCTCACACAGTCCTAGACACTTAGAAAGTGTTCGACTTGTGATTTTGTGATACGAAATCCAGCATATAGATCTTGTTTGCTGTGTCATAATAAAATAATAATAATGCCGAGTCCGCTTAGAATCCATCTCACCAAGAAAACCCCGGGATAATCTCTCCTTTGGGTCACCGTAGTTCGGAAACATGTCGAAGGCACACAACAACCCCAAATGCTTGTTTTGACTGGCCATTTGGGAAATAAAGCAATGTTTCCAGCAAGCAAATAAAACAAATTGATAATGTGCGCTTTTATGTATTCGTTGGCCGTTGCATCATGATCTCAAGGGCCCAGAAGTGAGCTAAGCTGAAAGACATCTTAGCTGATGAGTTGTTTTGCTGGCCTTTTCCATATTGGATTAGTATGTTAACCTTGGATAGTCCAGATAGGGTAATTTTACATCACTGCAGTTTTACAAGCTCTTAAAAAACCCAACAAAGGGTGCGTCTACACTGTCGGGTTAATTCAGTGTGACGCCACTTGAATTGCCATGAGCCAGAGCCAGGTCTTCTCCTTATCAGCTTTTCCTTCAATTTTTGTCAAGGAACTTTCCATGCAATGTTTTGTTGTGCCAGCTGTCAGCTCTAGTTTGTAGTGCGGTTTTCTTGTACTGGTTATTATTATTATTCCTCTGAGGCTGAGAGAGTGTGACTTGCCCGGGTGTGTTACCATCCTGTTGGGAGGATTCTCTCGTGTCCCCACAAGCTAGAGCTAACAGACGGGAGCTCACCCCTGAAACTGCACGAGATGGGTCTACACCAGGCATGGGCAAACTTCTGGCACTTCATTCCTGATGGATTATATTGATTGGGTCCATTTTAACACAATTGTTTTAGTTCCTGTCCAATGATGTTTTATTTGTATGATGTTTTTGATAATTGACTGTTTTTGTACGCTTGCTGGAAACCGCTCTGAGTCCTCTCGAGGAAATGGAGCGGTATATAAATAAAGTTTTATTTATCTTCTCTCTCTCTCTCGATAGATAGATAGATATGTATGTAATGTGCATTTTTCCCATGGAGTAAACAACAAAACTACTGAACCAAAACACACCAAATTTGGCCACAAAAGACAGTCATCCAATCTATGTCTTCCAAACAAAAAACCTAGAAAAATAAAAATCCAAATTAGAGGAGAGGGCCATTTTCCTCCTGGCTGCCCGTCAACGTTTTCCCAGTTTTTTTGTGGTAAAATTAGGTGCCTCGTCTTATATTCAGGTTGGCTTATACTCGAATATATACGGTATATATAAATGTAATATTCAGTTTTCCCATGGAGTAAACAACAAAACCACTGAACCAAATCACACCAAATTTGGCAACAAAAGACATAGTCATCCAATCTGTGTCTTTCAATAAAAAACCCTAGAAAAATAAAGTCTAAATTACAGAGGATGAGGAAGAGCTGTTCTCCCCCTGGCTGCCAGTCAGAAGGGTAGCTCATGTCATAGCAACCCCATCAGCCACAATGGCACCCCCAGGGGACAGGCAGGGTTCACTTAGGCCTCTTTCACACTGCCTATAAAATACAGATTATCTGATTTGAACTGGATTATATGACAGTGTAGACTCAAGCCCCTCCAGGTGTTTTGGACTCCAACTCCCAACACCCGGAGGGCCAAAGTTTGCCCATATAATGCAATTTACAAGCAGTGTAGATCTGTCCGTAGCAAGGGAATAGTAAGACCGTTTGTGCCGGAAGAGCTGGAATTTTGTTTGCATCCGAACCCAGGCGGGTGTCGAGAGGAAGGATGCAATCCATCAGGCCTGGACGCTTCTCCTTCCTCGCTGACCTTTCCTGATCCTGGAAGATTTTGTTCTAGCAGAGAATATTTTGCCGAAGGGTTGAAGGACCTCCGGGACGGAAGAGCCAGAAAAATGGGTCAAAGAGGACACAACATGTTGTACTTCGTGGCCACTTCCTATTGAAGAAAAGCTGAGTGAAGGGTGCGTCTACATTGTGGAGGTTAATGCAGTTTGACGCCACTTTAATTGCCATGGTTCGATGTGTTAGGCTCACGGGAGCTATAAATCTACAAGAATTGCAAGAATTATGGTGCCTTGCCAAACTACAGATGCCATGATTGCATATCATTTAAAGTAAGGTCAAACTGCATTAATTCTACAGCGTAGATCAGGGGTCCCCAAACTAAGGCCCGGTGGCCGGATGCGGCCCTCCGAGGTCATTGACCTGGCCCCCGCCCTCAGTTTTATAATATAATATATTGTATATACATATAATATTGATAATAATATTATAATGTAAAGCAATAAAACATTCATAATAATACCATATAATAATATTAATTATATATTCTATATTACATATAATATTACTAATAATATTACAGTATAGTGATATAGTTCAATATAGTAATATATAATGCTAATATTGTGCTATGCTAATAATATAATATGTTGTATGTACGTATAATTTGTAAGCCACTCTGAGTCCCCTTCGGGGTGAGAAGGGTGTGATACAAATGTAGTAAATAAATAATAAATAAATTTTAGACTTAGGCTCACCCAAAGTCTGAAATGACTTGAAGGCACACAACAACAACAACAACAACCCTAATTAACCTGACTATCTCATTGGCCAGAAGCAGGACCACACTTTCCATTGAAATCCTGATAAATGTATGTTGGTTAAAATTGTTTTTATTTTTAAATATTGTATTGTTCTTTCATTGTTGTAGTTGTTGTTTTTGCACTACAAATAAGACATATGCAGTGTGCATCGGAATTTGTATTTTTTTTCCAAATGATAATCCGGCCCCTCAACAGTCTAAAGGATTGTGGACCGGCCCTCGGCTTAAAAAGTTTGAGGACCCCTGGCGTAGATGCACTCTTAAGGCTTCAGCTTCTAGCAAAATCTCTGCCTTGTCCTCCCATCCTATGTAAAAATAGCTTTATTTTGCATTCCACGCGTCGAGAACCTGGAAAAAGAGTTGAGCTGCCTGGCTAGACCTCAAAGGAAGCAATATTTGGCCAGAAAATTGAATGGACCAGTGCAATGGAACAAGTGAAAGGCTCCGTCTAAAAGAAGAGCTTAAGTGGTGTTTGTATTTTAGGGATGAGCCATCCTTTTCCCGGCCATGTCCTAACAAAAGAGAGTTCCTGCAACCTTATTCATGCATCTTGCTTTTCACTTCCTTGAACATCCTTTCAGGTATTTCTTTAGAATCCAAAGGGTGCGTCTACACTGCAGAATTAATGCACTTTGACACCACTTTTAACCGCCGTGCCTCAAAGCTATGCAATCGTGGGATTTGTCGTTTGGCGCGGCCCCAGCCCTCTTTGGTAATAACTCATAACCTCGTTGTTTTAATTCCATGTTTTATTAAGTGTGTTTTATATCTAGAGGTAAAATTTAAATTTTATAATTTGTGTATGTTCTTGCTCATTGATGTATTGTATATCATTATTGTTTTTATCTGGTATTATCTGTGAGCCACCCCGAGTCCCCTTCGGGGAGATGGAGGCGGGATATAAATAAACTTCTTCTTATTATTCTTATTCTTATTGGCACAGAAGATCAAAGACCTTGCAAAACTACATCTCCCATGGGTTGCTGTGAGTTTTCCGGGCTGTCCGGCCGCTTTCCAGAAGCATTCTCTCCTGACGTATGCAGTATGTTCTCAAGTCGCTTCTGACATAACAATAATAATAGGGTTGTTGTATATCTTTCGGGCTGTGTGGCCATGTTCCAGAAGTATTCTCTCCTGACGTTTCGCCCACATCTATGGCAGGCATCCTCAGAGGTTGTGAGGTATGGAGAAACTAAGTAAGGAAAGGAAAGAATATATATCTGTGGTGAGTCCAGGGTGTGGCAAGAGTCCTTTGTCACTGGGAAGCCAGCATTAATGTTTCAGTTAATCACCCTAATTAGCACTGGAAATGTTTTGTCTCTTGCCTGGGGGCATCCTTTGTTCAGTCAAGCCCTCAAAGTGTTGGTTCCCATCTACTGTTTTGATTTTGGAGTTTTGTAATACTGGTAGCCAGATTTTGTTCATTTTCATGGCTTCTTCCTTTCTGTTGAAGTTGTTCACATGCCTGTGGATTTCAATGGCTTCTCTGTGTAGTCTGACATAATGGTTGTTGGAATGGTCCAGCATTTTTGTGTTCTCAAATAATATCCTGTGTCCAGGCTGGTTCATCAAATGCCCTGCTATGGCTGATTTCTCCTTACTTAGTTTATCCATACCTCACAACCTCTGAGGATGCCTGCCATAGATGTGGGCGAAACGTCAGGAGAGAATACTTCTGGAACACGGCCACACAGCCCGAAAGACATACAACAACCCTGTGATCCCGGCCATGAAAGCCTTCGACAACACAATAATAATAATAATAATAATAATAATAATAATAATAACATTCCCTGGCAGAATATGTAAAGCAAAGTGAAGAACCTGCTTTGATTGAAGTCAAAAATCAGAAACTCCTCAAAACACAGCAGACAAAAAACCAGTACAAGAAAACCGCACTACAAACTAGAGCTGACAGCTGGCACCACAAAACATTGCATGGAAAGTTCCTTGACAAAATTGAAGGAAAAGCTGATAAGGAGACGACCTGGCTCTGGCTCACGAATGGGACCCTGAAGAAGGAGACAGAAGGCCTGATCCTTGCAGCCCAGGAGCAAGACATCAGGACAAAGGCAATTAAGGCCAAGATCGAAAAATCAGCTGATGACCCAAAATCTGCCAACTTCAAAAGGCCACCCTGCTGGGATCTGCGCGCATCATCCGAAAATACATCACACAGTCCTAGACACTTGGGAAGTGTTCGACTTGTGATTTTGTGATATGAAATCCAGCATATCTATCTTGTTTGCTGTGTCATAATAATAATAATAATAATAATAATAATAATAATAATAATAATAATAATAATAATACATCACACAGTCCTAGACACTTGGGAAGGGTTCGACTTGTGATTTTGTGATATGAAATCCAGCATATCTATCTTGTTTGCTGTGTCATAATAATAATAATAATAATAATAATAATAATAATAATAATAATAATAATACATCACGCAGTCCTAGACACTTGGGAAGTGTTCGACTTGTGATTTTGTGATATGAAATCCAGCATATCTATCTTGTTTGCTGTGTCATAATAATAATAATAATAATAATATCCTGCAACTGAACCCCAGAAAATGAAATAAGGAACATATACAACGGCCATTTCCAAGTGTTCTTTTTTTTAAACTCAGGATACAAAAAAAAAAAAAAATAACAATTCCACAGTGACCTCCATGTACAAAGATGTGGGACGGTTCTCAAAAAAAGATAAATTTTTGGCGTGCCAAAATAGAAATCCAGAAGTCTTCTTGCTCTCAAAGTGTGCAAAGCAATCCCGATTCCATCGATTTGGGGGGGAAAGGAAAATGGGAATATTATAATCTCTTTTGTTGGTGTCAATCTGGATAAAATCAAGCCTGAGAAGAAACAGCGGGGAATAAAAATGTCCCGATTCGGAAGTTTCCGACAAGAAGTCGTTTTGAGGTCTCTCCTTGTAAACAGTGAAGCCGGAAGACCCTGTCTTGACGTGGAAGGAAGTCCTGATCCTTGGGATCCCATGTGTCCTCCTCCAAGAAGTGGGGACCATTGTTTGATGCTCCAATTTCGGAGCGAGAACTCCGTGAGCTTCTGTTTTTGGAATCACATTCGTGTCCTATTTCTCCATTATGTCCTCCTCTCGTTGGTTGAAACCATTGGTGGTGTCACATCAACCTCTAGAGCAGATATGGGCAACCTTCGGCCCTCCGGGTGTTTTGGACTCCAACTCCCACCATTCCTAACAGCCGGTAGGCTGTTAGGAATGGTGGGAGTTGGAGTCCAAAACACCCGGAGGGCCGAAGGTTGCCCATGTCTGCTCTAGAGCAAGAACTTCTTGGAAGAGCAGTAGATGGGTCTACACCAGGCATGGGCAACCTTCTGCCTTCCAAGTGTTTTGGACTCCCAACTCCCACAGGAAGTTCTTACTCTAGAAGAACAGCAAGAACTTCTTGCTCTTCCATGAAGTTCTCGCTCTAGAGCAACTCCCACAATTCGTCCACGTTTTGGCTCCAGAGCAAGAACTTCTTGGAAGAGCAGTAGATGGATCTACACCAGGCATGGGCAACCTTCTGCCTTCCAAGTGTTTTGGACTCCCAACTCCCACAGGAAGTTCTTACTCTAGAAGAACAGCAAGAACTTCTTGCTCTTCCATGAAGTTCTCGCTCTAGAGCAACTCCCACAATTCCTCCACATTTTTGCTCCAGAGCAAGAACTTCTTGGAAGAACAGTAGATGGGTCTACACCAGGCATGGGCCACCTTCTGCCGTCCAAGAGTTTTGGACTCGCAACTCCCACAGTTAGTTCTTACTCTAGAGCAAGAACTTCTTGCTCTTCCAGGAAGTTCTCGCTCTAGAGCAATTCCCACAATTCCTCCACGTTTTGGCTCCAGAGCAAGATCTTCTTCGAAGAGCAGTAGATGGGTCTACACCAGACATGGGCAACCTTCTGCCCTCCAAGTGTTTTGGACTCTCAACTCCCACAGGAAGTTCTTACTCTAGAGCAAGAACTTCTTGCTCTTCCAGGAAGTTCTCGCTCTAGAGCAATTCCCACAATTCCTCCACGTTTTGGCTCCAGAGCAAGAACTTCTTGGAAGAGCAGTAGATGGGTCTACACCAGACATGGGCAACCTTCTGCCCTCCAAGTGTTTTGGACTCCCAACTCCCACAGGAAGTTCTTACTCTAGAGGAAGAGTAAGAGGAAGTTTTTGCACTCAAGCAACTCCCAAATTCCTCCACGCCTTTGCTCCAAGTGTCGCCTTCAAACGAAACCCTGGAAGCTCAAACCAACATTAGGAGCAATGCTCTAGAGCAAGAGCTTCTTGGAAGAGCAGCAGATGGGTCTACACCAGGCATGGACAACCTTCTGCTCTCCAGGTATTTTGGACTCCCAAATCCCACAGAAAGTTCTTACTCTTGAGGAACAGCAAGACCTTCTTGCTCTTCTAGGAAGTTCTCGCTCTAGAGCAACTCCCACAATTCCTCCACGTTTTTGCTCCACGTTGTCGCCTTCGAACGAAACCCTGGAAGCTCAAACCAACGTTGGGAGCAAGGTACCCGTTTCAGAAGCCCATCAACTGCCAAAATCGATTACCAACATTGCGAGCAAGATATCCGTTTTGGAAGCCCATCAACTGTGGAAACCGGTTCTCATTCCACTTTGGGTTTTACTCGGAAGCGGTGCATCCTCTTCTCAGATTTACTCTGGACTTCCAAGCAACTATCTTGTGCAGATTATAACCCAGAGTGGATCCAATGGAAGATATAATCCTGGTTGTGGAAGGTAAGTTTGGAGGTGCAAATATCCCCGACTCGTAATTTTTGGGACTCGTTTCGAAGAGAAAAGGGAAGGCCAGGCCACCTGGGGATGCTAGAGGTTGTCGTACATGCGCAAGGTCTTCTCCAGCTGCTGGCTGACCCTCTGGTAGAAGAGGATCTGCTGCCTGAGGTACGACTGCATCATCTTCTTGAAGTCCGAGACCCGCCGCTCGTGGAAGTGGGTCATCTCGGCCTGGAGGGCGAAGCCCACCACGCGGCACCGCTTCCGGATCCCGTCGGCCTCGTCCTGCTCCATCCGGCCTTCGTCGCTCATCCGCTGGCTCTCCTTCACCTTGGCAAAGGCCCCTGGGAAAGGACAACAGAGAAGTCAATGCAAGTTGTGTATCCCCAAAAGAGCCATACAGGTTGAGTGTCCCTTATCCAAAATCCTCGCAGCATCTTGGAATATTTGCATCCGCCTTAGGACTCAAAATATAAACATGGAATTTACTATAATGTTCCATAGATGCATAGCCAAAAGGTAATATTTATATACAACTATATATATAAGGTGTTGTTCGGGTGTCGTTGGGATCACTGCCTGTCTACTTTCTCCCTTCTCCAGCTTTGAAAAGATTTATCTCACAATGTCTCCGTAGCAATATGGCTATTCCTTCATACTCATGTCACCTTTCTTTCCCAGTGATATCACATATGGCCACTTCACCTAGCGACAGCCAATCATTTACCTATCAGAAGCCAACCCAGTCACATCAGAGGGCCACTTCACCTAGTGACAGCCAAATCTTTACCTAGCGACAGCCAATCCAATGATACCAGGCCACTTCACCTAGTGACAGCCAATCCTTTAAGTAGCAACAGCTAGTTTAGTGACATCAGAGGGCCACTTCACCTGGTGACAGTCAATCCTTTACCTAGCGACAGCCAGTCCAGTCATATCAGAGGGCCACTTCACCTAGCGGCAGCAATCCAGTGACATCAGAAGGCCACTTCACCTAAGTGACAGCCAAATCTTTACCTAGCAATGGCCAATCCAATGATACCAGGCCACTTCACCTAGTGACAGCCAATCCTTTAATTAGCAACAGCTTGTCTAGTGACATCAGAGGGCCACTTCACCTAATGACAGCCAAATCTTTACCTAATGACAGCTAATCCAATGATACCAGAAGGCCACTTCACCTACTCACAGCCAATCCTTTACCTAGCAACATCTAGTTCAGTGACATCAGAGGGCCACTTCACCTAGTGACGGCCAAATCTTTACCTAGCGACAGCCAATCCAATGATAACAGAAGGCCACTTCACCTAGTGACAGCCAATCCTTTAACTAGCAACATCTAGTTCAGTGACATCAGAGGGCCACTTCACCTAGTGACAGCCAAATCTTTACCTAATGACAGCCAATCCAATGATACCAGAAGGCCACTTCACCTAGTGACAGCCAAATCCTTACCTAGTGACAGCCAATGAAATGACATCAGAGGACCACTTCACCTAGTGACAGCCAATCCTTTATTTAGCAACAGCTTGTCTAGTGACATCAGAGGGCCACTTCACCTAGTGACAGCCGATCCTTTACCTAGCAACAGTAATCCAGTGACATCAGAGGGCCACTTCACCTAGCAACAGCAATCCAGTCACATCAGAGGGCCACTTCACCCAGTGATAGCCAATCATTTGCCTAGCAGCAGCCAGTCCAGTAACACCAGAGTGACAGCCACTTCTTTACCTAGCAACAGTCAATCAAGTGTCATTACAGAAGGCCTGGGAATCTTAGGGCTTGGAAATCTAGCTGCAGATCCCAAAGACTCAGATGACATCCCCAAGAAAGCAAAACGAAAGAACAGCTTGTTTTTCCCTTCTTCTAAGAGCCATAAATAATGCAGGTAGATTCCTTAATGCACGGAGCTGTCAGTGCAAACAGGGAGAGGACATCGCCAGTGTCGGAAATCCAGGTCACCTGCTCGTGAGACCAGCCTCAGCTGAACATGCATTTCTATAATTAATTGGGTGCCTGTTTTCTCGCTTCGTGCTCATTCTGGATCGCTGTGGCTTCCAAACATAGGCTGGATCAACACGAACATGATAATGATGCCCTTTGAAATGGCTAATATATATAGTCAGAGTAGAACCCCCGATAACACTATGTAAACAAATTTGGAAAAAAAATTCTGTTCCTGGTTTGAAAGTGTTATTTCCTGTTTAATTCTGTTGTATTTATTTTGAAAATAGTTGTTATACTCCAGAAACTTTATTTTTGTGGCTGCCACGAACTATGCTGAATTGATTGAGTGTCAGTTTGAGATTCAATGAAAAGCTAGAGCAAAATGTGCTCCACGATGTCTTGCGAAAATGAAAAATAAACTTTTTTTCCCATGTTTTTATGATACAATCAATTAGGAAATGGCATGTATAACTCAGGAACAAAAAAAATGTGTTGCACAATGTATTATTATTATTATTATTAATAATAATAATAATAATAACAACGATAATAATTTGTTGCTGTGGACTCATCTTGTTGTGTTTCAAATAATAATAACAATTTGTTATTACAGTAGAGTCTCACTTATCCAACAGTCACTTATCCACTGTTCTGGATTATCCAACGCATTTTTGTAGTCAATGTTTTCAATACATCATGATATTTTGGTGCTAAATTCATAAATACAGTAATTACTATGTAACATTACTGCGTATTGAACTACTTTTTCTGTCAAATTTGTTGTAAAACATGATGTTTTGGTGCTTAATTTGTAAAATCATAACCTAATTTGATGTTTAATAGGCTTTTCCTTAATCCCTCCTTATTATCCAAGATATTCGCTTATCCAAACTTCTGCCAGCCAGTTTAGCTTGGATAAGTGAGACTCTACTGTAATAATAATAATAATAATAATAATAATAATTTGTTGCTGTGGACTCATCTTGTTGTGTTTCAAATAATAATAATTTGTTATTATTATTAATATTATTATTACATAATTACATATGTAATATTACATAATAATAATAATAATAATAATAATAATAATAAGAAGAAGAAGAAGAAGAAGAAGAAGAAGAAGAAGAAGAAGTCCATTGAGTCCTAGTCTCCAAGGCAGGAGAAAACAAGCTTGCACCCAATTCCTTATGACAGCCTGCTAAATTGGTGTCAAACTGCATTAAATCCACAGTGTAGATGTAGTTTTTCTGATCTGTTTGCAGCCGTTACCTGCCGCCGTTAAAGGATTATAGAATCAGCTCAGCTGCAAAAGGAGATAAACTCTCAGATCCTGTTTACATGCCAGGCGAGGCTAAAAGAAGAGAAAATACAGAGCAGAGAAGACTTAAGCTTCAGATGCATCTATACTGTAGAATTAATGCAGATTGATGCCACTTTAACTGCCATGGCTCAATGCTATGGCATCCTAGGAGCTGTAGTTTGGATTCTTTAGCAGAGAAGGCTTTGCAGAATGACAGCTCCCAAGAATCCACAGCAATATAATATAATATAATATAATATAATATAATATACCGTATATACTCGCGTATAAGCTGACCCGAATCTAAGCCGAGGTACCTAATTTTATCACAAAAAAACTGGGAAAACATTGACTCCAGTATAAGCCGAGGGTGGTAAATTTCAGAAATAAAAATAGATACCAAAAATTACATTAATTGAGGCATCAGTAGGTTAAATGTTTTTGAATATTTACATCAAGCTCAAATTTAAGATAAGACTGTCCAACTCTGATCCAATCATGATTCTCATCTTCTTCAATGTAAATGTGCTTATGTATCCTTTTAATAATAACAGAGTAAAATAATACATGTAATAACAATAATAATAAATACAGGAAAATAATACAAGTAATAATAGAGTAAAATAATAACTGCAATAATAATAATAAGATCAGAGTGAAATAATAAATTTATTATTAATAATAATAAAAATAGAGTAAAATAAATGTAACAGTAGCAACAATAGAGAAAAATAATAAATGTAATAATACCAATAATAATAGAGAAAAATAACAAATGTACCATATATTTTCGAGTATAAGCTGACCCAAATATAAGCCAACCAGGACCCTCACCTGAGTATAAGCTGAGGGGGGCTTTTTCAGTCTTAAAAAAAGGGCTGAAAACCTAGGCTTATATTCGAGTATATACAGTAATATAAATCTATATATATAAGAGTGATGGCATCAGGGCAGCAGACAAAACAACAAAACTACAGGCCCCCCAACCTCGAAATTTGACAACACAACCCATCATCCATGCCTCTAGGTTGATACAACAAAAAGAAAAGAAAAATAAAGTCCTAATTAGAAGGAGAGCAATAATTGTTTTTATCCAATTGCTGCCAGTTAGAGGGCTAAGCTCCGCCCACTTGGTCTCCTAGCAACCCAATAAAAAATAATAAAAACACTAAAAATAATTAAAAACACTAAAAAATTAATACAATAAATACTATCATAACAGAAAATAACTAAAAATAATACAAGAAAATAATAAAATATAATAAAAAGATAACTTACAATAAAATTAATTAAAAAATACAAATAACATCAAATAAAAAATCCACAACAATTTTAACCAATACCACCACCACTTTGCCACAGCAACGCGTGGCTGGGCACAGCTAGTATATATATAAAATGTAATGTGCATTTTTCCCATGGAGTAAACAGTAAAACCACTGGACCAAATCACACCAAATTTGGCCACAAAAGACATAGTCATCCAATCTGTGTCTTTCAATAAAAAAAACTTAGAATAATACAGTCTAAATTACAGAGGATGAGGAAGAGCCGTTCTCCCCCTGGCTGCCAGTCAGAAGGGTAGGTCCCACCCCCTTCATGTCATAGCAACCCTATCAGCCACAACATATACTACCTACCACCAGTTCCTCAATACTTTATTTCCCATACCACTACACTTCACCACAGCAACACGTGGCCGGGCACAGCTAGTAATATAAATTTTTATTATTATTATTATTATTATTATTATTATTATTATTATTTATTAGCAATGAGTATATTGGTTCAAGTGGTGTCAAATTGCATTCGTGACACTGTGTGGATCAGGCATGGGCAAACTTGAGCCCTCCAGGTGTTTTGGACTGCAACTCCCACAATTCCTAACAGCCTACCGGCTGTTAGGAATTGTGGGAGTTGCAGTCCAAAACACCTGGAGGGCTGGAGTTTGCCCATACCTGATGTAAATGCATTCTCTTACCCTGAAAAAAAATGTCAACAAAGCCCAGGGCTTTGCAAAAATCTTGCTCAATCCCTTGTCTGTCTAGACATTTTATTTTTGACATTCTCCACCGTTTATTTTGGAATAAGTCTCCTTTTTTTACCCCGCCAAGGCGGATTTCGGAAACAAATTAAGGTCGTCTACATGGGGGACGGACGGACGCAAACGTCTTCCGACTATTCGCCTGTTATTCATTAAAGTAAAACCTATGGCTTCAAGAAGTCAAGGAAAGAAAACATCCCTGCGGTCACTGGAAGATTAGGCTTTTATTAGCTCCAAAACATAACATATTTTGGCTTTGCTGGCCTTCCTTATAAAAACATTGCAAGAGGACAATCCATAGATACATGGGATCCAAGTAGCAAAAGATATTTAATATATTGGAATACACAGCATATTATTATTATTATTATTATTATTATTATTATTATTATTATTATTGTATGACACAGCAAACAAGATAGACATGCTGGATTTCGTATCACAAAATCACAAGTCGAACACTTAACAAGTGTCTATTATTATTATTATTATTATTATTATTATTATTATTATTATTATTGTATGACACAGCAAACAAGATAGATATGCTGGATTTCGTATCACAAAATCACAAGTCGAACACTTCCCAAGTGTCTATTATTATTATTATTATTATTATTATTATTATTATTATTATTATATTGTATGACACAGCAAACAAGATAGATATGCTGGATTTCGTATCACAAAATCACAAGTCGAACACTTCCCAAGTGTCTATTATTATTATTATTATTATTATTATTATTATTATTATTGAGTTATACGTGGCATCCTGGTAGCCAAGGAAATTTATTATACTGGAATACACAGCATATTATTATTATTATTATTATTATTATTATTATTATTGAGTTATGCATGGAATCAGGGTAGCAAAGGAAATTTATTATACTGTAATAAACAGCATATTATTATTATTATTATTATTATTATTATTGAGTTATACATGGCATCAGGGTAGCAAAGGAAATTTATTATACTGGAATAAACAGCATATTATTATTATTATTATTATTATTATTATTATTATTATTATTGAGTTATACATGGCATCCTGGTAGTCAAGGAAATTTATTATACTGGAATACACAGCATATTATTATTATTATTATTATTATTATTATTGAGTTATGCATGGCATCAGGGTAGCAAAGGAAATTTATTATACTGGAATACACAGCATATTATTATTATTATTATTATTATTATTATTATTATTGAGTTATACATGGCATCCTGGTAGCAAAGGAAATTTATTATACTGGAATAAACAGCATATTATTATTATTATTGAGTTATACATGGAATCAGGGTAGCAAAGGAAATTTATTATACTGTAATAAACAGCATATTATTATTATTATTATTATTATTATTATTATTATTGTTGTTATTGAGTTATACATGGCATCAGGGTAGCAAAGGACATTTATTATACTGGAATACATAGCATATTATTATTATTATTATTGTTATTGAGTTATACATGGCATCAGGGTAGCAAAGGACATTTATTATACTGGAATACACAGCATATTATTATTATTATTATTATTATTATTATTATTGAGTTATACATGGCATTAAGGTAGCAAAGGACATTTATTATACTGGAATACACAGATTATTATTACTATTATTATTATTGTTGTTGTTGCTGAGTTATACATGGGATCCAAGTAGCAAAGGAAATTTATTATACTGGAATACACAGATTATTATTATTATTATTATTATTATTATTATTATTATTATTATTATTGAGTTATACACGGCATCAGGGTAGCAAAGGACATTTATTATACTGGAATACACAGATTATTATTATTATTATTATTATTATTATTATTGAGTTATACACGGCATCAGGGTAGCAAAGGACATTTATTATACTGGAATACACAGAATCCTATTATTATTATTATTATTATTATTATTATTTGCAGGTTTTGATTTTAAATGGGTTATAGCATTATTATTATATCATCATCATCGCTATTCTATTTAAAATCAAACCCAAGTGCTCCATAAACAACAACAACAACAACATCAACACAGCGTGCCAGCTAGAAGATTCTGGGAGCTACAGTCCAGAAAAGGAACTTTGGAAAAAGGAAAAATCAGAACTTGGGAAAAGTTTGTTTTCTAGACTATATCCCTTGTAGAATCCTGTAGACAAGACGCTCTGTTAATATGATGCTAATGATTATAATGACGACAACGTTGCCGCAGCCCTGTCTTCTGTTTATTTAAAAGCCAAGCTGGTTATTCGGGTTAAAAAGGTATGTTCTCAAGACGCCACTGAATATTCTTGGAGGGCATAATGTCTGCGCTATACTTAACTTCTGAGCATCCGCATTCCTGGCAAATAAATCCCATAATTGTGATGCTAAAAGGAAGACGAATAAATGGGAATATGTGGCTGAAATGAGCAGGTATCTTAGATCCACTTAGAATGCATTGTCACTGTAGAACGAGTGCATTTTGAAGCATGGGAGTTGTAGTTTGGCAAGGCCTTTCGCCTCCTCTCCCAAAGAGTGCAAAGTACAAGTCTTATATAGCAACATGCTATACTAATTTTTATATATATATATAATTTATCAACATATAATATATTGTATCTATATATATAAAAGAGTGATGGCATCACGGCAGCGGACAAAACAACAAAACTAAACACCCCACAACCTCAAAAATTGACAGCACAACCCCTCATCCACGCCTCTAGGTTGATACAACAAAACGAAAAGAAAAATAAAGTCCTAATTAGAGGGAGAGGAATAATTGTTTTTATCCAATTGCTGCCAGTTAGAAGACTAAGCTCCGCCCACTTGGTCTCCTAGCAACCCACTCACCCAGGGACAGGCAGTTAGGCCTCACTTAGGCCTCTTCCACACTGCCTATAAAATACAGATTATCAGATTTTAACTGGATTATATGGCAGTGTAGACTCAAGGCCCTTCCACAAAGCTATATAACCCATATAATCTTATATTATCTGCTTTAACTGTATTATCTGGACTCCACACCTTTACCCTTTACCTTAACTACCACCAATTCCTCAATACTTTATTTCCCATACCACCAGACTTCGCCACAGCAACGCGTGGCCGGGCACAGCTAGTACACATATAATATTGATAATAATATTATAATGTAATACAATATTATACTAATACAATAGAGTCTCACTTATCCAACATATACGGGCCGGCAGAACGTTGGATAAGCGAACATGTTGGATAATAAGGACGGATTAAGGAGAAGCCTATTAAACATCAAATTAGGTTATGATTTTACAAATTAAGCACCAAAACATCATGTTATACAACAAGTAGTTCAATACGCAGTAATGTTATGCAGTAATTACTGTATTTACAAATTTAGCACCAAAGTATCACGATGTATTGAAAACATAGACTACAAAAATGTGTTGGATAATCCAGAACGTTGGATAAGCGAGTGTTAGATAAGTGAGACTCTACTGTATTAGTAATATTACATGTAATATAAATATACAATTATAATAGTGAGACTCTACTGTATTATTATTATTATTATTATATTGATGTGATAAGTCATAAGTGATACTCTATTGTATTATTAGTAATATTACATGTAATATAAATATTACAATTATAATAGTGAGACTCTACTGTATTATTATTATTATCATTATCATTATTATATTGATGTGATAAGTGATAGGTGAGACTCTACTGTGTGTGTGTGTATAATTTATAATAATGTATCAATATATATTGTATACACATATAATATTGATAATAATATTATAATGTCATACAATATTATACTAATAATACAATTTAATAATATTAATTATTTATTATATATCAAATGTAATGTTATGAATAATATTACCATATAATGATATCGTGCGATATGGTAGTTTAATGCTGATATTGTGCTTTGCTAATAATATATAATAATATATAATTACAGTAGAGTCTCACTAATCCAAGCTAAACGGGCCGGCAGAAGCTTGGATAAGCGAATATCTTGGATTATAAGGACTGATCAAGGAAAAGCCTATTAAACATCAAATTAGGTTATGATTTTACAAATTAAGCATCAAAACTTCATGTTATACAACAAATTTGACAGAAAAAGTAGTTCAATACGCAGTAATGTTATGTTGTAATTACTGTATTTATGAATTTAGCACTAAAATATCACGATATATTGGAAACATTGACTACAAAAATGGCTTGGATTATCCAGAGGCTTGGATAAGCGAGGCTTGGATTAGTGAGACTCTACTGTAACTGAGTATTCATGCGGCCCGCCCTGTTATATTGCTTTTTGGATTTTGTGTAGTACTGTATATGATCCTTTATTGTATTGTTGTAATTGTATTATGATATGTTGTTTTTATATTTTGTTATATTGTATTTTTCCCGGGCATGGCCCCATGTAAGCCGCCCCGAGTCCCCATTGGGGAGATGGTGGCGGGGTATAAATAAAGTTTTATTATTATTATTATTATTATTATTATTATTATTATTATTATTATTATATTGTATGTTCATTTGATCAGCAAGCCGCTCTGAGTCCCCTTCGGGGTGAGAAGAGCGGGATATAAATGTAGTAAATACATAAATAAATATGCTTCCATAGCACGGAGCCGTGGCAGTTCAAATGGTACCAAACTGCATTAATTCTACAATGTAGATGCACCACTGCAAAGAGAGAGCATCAGTTTGCGCCAAGTCCCACCTTGAATCCACAGGTGTGGCTTGGGTTTGTATGCGTCACTCCGTCACCACAGGGATAGGCAAACAATACAGCCATACAAAGTTGTGGCAGGTCAGACAAAGTCCATTTTAAAACAAAAAATGTACTATGCCGGTGTGGAATAGAAAGGATTCCTAGTTTGAATCCTGCAAGAGGTCTGGAAGGGGTGCATCTACACTGTGGACAGCACATAAGCATATAAACAACAACATACTGTATATACTCGAGTATAAGCCAACCCGAATATAAGCCGAGGCCCCTAATTTTACCACAAAAAAATTGAGAAAACATTGACTCCAGTATAAGCCAAGGGTGGTAAATTTCAGATATAAAAATAGATACCAATAAAATTACATTAATTGAGGCCTCAGTGGGTTAAATGTTTTTGAATATTTACATCAAGCTCAAATTTAAGATAAGACTGTCCAACTCTGATCACATCATGATTCTCATCTTCTGCAATGTCAATGTGCTTATGTATCCTTTTAATAATAATAATAGAGCAAAATAATACATGTAATAATAATATAAATATAGGAAAATAATACATGTAATAATAAATAGAGTAGAATAATAAATGTAATACAGTAGAGTCTCACTTATCCAACATAAATGGGCCAGCAGAACGTTGGATAAGTGAATATGTTGGATAATAAGGAGGGATTAAGGAAAAGCCTATTACACATCAAATTAGGTTATGATTGTACAAATTAAGCACCAAAACATCATGTTAGACAACAAATTTGGCAGAAAAAGTAGGTCAATACGCAGTAATGCTATGTAGTAATTACTGTATTTACGAATTTAGCACCAAAATATCACGATATATTGAAAACATTGACTACAAAAATGCGTTGGATAATCCAGAACGTTGGATAAGCGAGTGTTGGATAAGTGAGACTCTACTGTACCAATACAATTACATTAATTGAGGAGTCAGTGGGTTAAATGTTTTTGAATATTTACATCAAGCTCAAATTTAAGATAAGACTGTCTAACTCTGATCACATCATGATTCTCATCTTCTTCAATGTCAATGTGCTTATGTATCCTTTTAATAATAATAATAGAGCAAAATAATACATGTAATAATAATATAAATACAGGAAAATAATACATGTAATAATAAATAGAGTAGAATAATAAATGTAATAATAATAATAATAATAATAAGATCGGAGTGAAATAATAAATGTATTAATAATAATAATAAAAATAGAGTAAAATAAGAGTAGCAACAATAATAGAGAAAAATAATAAATGTAATAATACCAATAATAATAGAGGAAAAATAATAAATGTATCATATATTCTTGAGTATAAGCTGACCCCAATATAAGCCAACCAGGACCCTCACCCAAGTATAAGCCAAGGGGGGCTTTTTTAGTCCTAAAAAAAGAGCTGAAAAACTAAGCTTATATTCGAGTATATACAGTATCTATCTATCTATCTACAGATATAAATACAGATATAGGATCTATCGATCTAGAATCTGTACCCTTGTACATATAGAATCTATTTATAGATATAAACAAAAGAGTGGATAATAGCAAACCTTATTGAAATATATGATTTCTAGGTAAGAAATACCATAGCAACCCACTGGAGGACCTAGTAAATACCTAGAGGAGGCCTATATCCTTTAGATATAGGGTTCCATATTATACTCATAAATAAGAGTGTCATCCAATTCCAGAAATCTTAACCTTGCAAAGTCCAGTAGAGTCTCACTTATCCAACATTCGCTTATCCAACGTTCTGGATTATCCAATGCAGTCTGCCTCCCACCCAGATCCACAGCTGCTTCTCTAGGCAGCAAGGACTGAACTTTTTATGCATTTAATTTCAGACAATGTGGTTACTGTAAGTTCATTATATGCAATTCTATATTTGTAGTCTGTTTGTTTTTGTAGTCAATGTTTTCAATACATTGCAACGTTTTGGTGCTAAATTCGTGAATACAGTATAGTCATTATTACATAACGTTACCATGTATTGAACTGCTTTTTCGGCCGATTTGTTGTAAAACACAAAGTTTTGGTGCTGAATTTATAAAATCATAATGTAATTTGACGTTGAATAGGCTGTTCCTTGATCCCACCTTATTATCCAACATTTTTGCTCATCCAATGTTCTGCCGGCCCGTTTATGTTGGATGAGTGAGACTCTACTATCATGCACATTTACTGAGAGATACATCCTACAATGAGACATAAGAGTATCTATCTACACTGCAGAATGAATGTAGTTTGAACCCTGGGAGCTGTAGTTTGGCACAGAAAGCTAATGATACCATGCCATGGCAGTTCAAGTGGTGCCAAACCGCATGGATTCGACAGTGCAGACGCACCCTGGTTTCCCAAACTGGCTTCTCTTCTGCATTCTCTGCAAAGCCCGGAGAGATGAGCTCACGCTTGTTCCGTGTCCTCACCAGGCCTTGGCACCGGGTCCAAGCGTGACGCCGGCTGTGTTCTTTGTGGCCGGCACTCAACCCGTCCCCGCCGTCCCCATGAACGGCCCGTCTCTCTCTGCAAAAACTTTGGGGTCTTTCTCTCGACAGCTGGGCAAGGCGCCAGCCAGGAGGAGAAAAGGGATGGAAAAAGAACGAGGGCAGCTCCAAGGACCCCCCAATAGCCCCACCACTTTCTCTAAGTCTTCTGATGTTATAACTGTATTAAATCCACTAACTGTACTCTTTTCTGACTGCGAACTGCCAATAACAGATGGTAAGCCAACTGTGGGTTTTTGAAACACTCGCTGATTTGTTAACATCCGCGCAGTCCTATAAATAGTCTTTGAATGATCTTGCGTCTCTGCAAGGCAGTAAGAACAAATTCACTATTTACATCAGTGGGATTCACACAACTCTCTGTATGTGGGTGGACTACAACTCCCATCATCCTCTGCCCATCGTCTTGAAACCCCACCCATATTTTACATTGGTCATGATGTGTATGTGTGACAAGTTACAGCCAGATCCATCATAGGTGAGATTCACAGGGCTCTCTGGGTGCGGGTGGACTACAACTCCCATCATCCTCTGCCAATTGTCTTGAAACCCCACCAGTATTTTAAGTTGGCCATGGTGGGTATGTGTGCCAAGTTGCGGCCAGATTCATCATTATTGGGATTCACAGGCCTCTCTGGATGCGGGTGGACTACAACTCCCATCATCCTCTGCCAATCATCTTGAAACCCCACCAGTATTTTAAGTTGGTCACGATGGGTATGTGTGCCAGGTTTCGGCCAGATTCATCATTATTGGGATTCACAGGGCTCTCTGGATGTAAGTGGACTACAACTCCCATCATCCTCTGCCAGTTGTCTTGAAACCCCACCAGTATTTTAAGTTGGTCATGATGGGTATGTGTGCCAGGTTTCAGCCAGATTCATCATTGGTGGGATTCACAGGGCTCTCCGGATGCAGGTGGACTACAACTCCCATCATCCTCTGCCCTTTGTCTTGAAACACCACCTGTATTTTAAGTTGGCCATGATGCGTATGTGTGCCAGGTTTCGGCCAGATTCATCATTGGTGGGATTCACAGGGCTCTCCGGATGCTGGTGGACTACAACTCCCATCATCCGCTGCCCATCGTCTTGAAACCCAACCAGTATTTTAAGCTGGTCATGATGGGTATGTGTGCCAGGTTTCGGCCAGATTCATCATTATTAGGATTCATAGGGCTCTCTGGATGCGGGTGGACTACAACTCCCATCATCCTCTGCCAATCGTCTTGAAACCCCACCAATATTATGATGGGTATGTGTGCCAGGTTGCAGCCAGATTTATCATTATTGGGATTCACGGGGCTCTCCAGATGCAGGTGGACTACAACTCCCATCATCCTTAATCACACACACATACACACCCAACCCTTCAATTTGTTAAAGTCAGACCATGGCATGCATGTCAAGTTTGGTCCAGATCCATCGTCGGATTTAAGTTTAAGTTGACTCATAATGGGTATGTCTGGTCCAGATCCATTGTTGGATTTAGGTTGGATCATAATGGATATGTTTGGTCCAGATCCACCAAACCATGTAAGAACCTTTGTGGATCCAGACATAAATAAACATTGGGTCTTATAGAGAGAGTGATAGGGTTTCTTACCTTTCTGCAGGTGGATAATATCCGGGAAGTTGGAGAGGAGTCCTTGGTACAAGGAAAGCGTGTCCAACATGAGGAACAAGTCGTTCTTGGGTTGTTCGGCAAACATTTCGCCCACCGTCTCGTAAGTCTTGCCGGTGTGAGAGATGGCACCGTTGAGGGCATCCAAGCTGTAGGGTGGGTCCATCTGGAAGGACTGGCTGATGGCTTGGAAGGCGTTCCCCAACTTCTGGAACTCTTTCCGGAAACCTCCAACGTGCTTCCTCACCAGCTCCGAAGCCACGTTGGTCAGCTGGAGGACGCTGTCGTCCATCTTCTTGCTGAAGGCCTTGAAGGTGTCCACCCTGTCCTCCACGTCTTGGAGATCTTGGTGCTCGGTGGGGATCTGGAGGGTCAGGAGGAAGCTAGCGCCCACCATCTCGTCCTTCTCCGCCCGGCGCTTGCCCATCTTCCACTGTTTGTCGTCCCGGCAGGTCAAGAAGTGTTGGAAGCCCTCGTACTGGGAGAGGGTTGGGTGGCTGGTCATGTGGTCCATCCACAAAATCAGCCTCCGCTTCCGCTTCTCGATGAAGTCCTCCTCGAAGCGCCCCGTGGCTTGCTTCTCGGGCAAGTGCGGCACCGAGATGACGGTGAACTTGTGCAGCAACCGGTTGTAAAGCCAATCGAAGTGCTTGTACCGCCGGTAGACGGGCGAGTGGGTGTTGCTGGGGGTCAGTCGGTAGGAGATGTAGCTCTTGATGCCCTTGAACTTGGTCTGCTTGGTGGGGTCCTCCACCGAACACACCAAAGGGTGCGGGCTGGGCCTCCACTGGGGACCTTTGGGCCCCATGTCGACGTAATACACCTCGGCGATCTTGGAGATCATGGGGACGTCGCCCAAGATGAAGGCCTCCACGCCAGAGCGGACGAAGGAGGAGAAGCGGTTGAGGTTGCGTCCCACCACGCTGCCCCGTTTTGAAGACCCAATGCTGTCCTGCCGTTCCAGAGACGGTTTCGGGCGGTAGCCTTGATGGTTCGGATAGGAGTACGGCCTCGGGTAGGACGAGTTCGGAGACGGGTGGCCGTTGGTACCCGGCCCGCTCCGGGGCTCCTCCACCACCGTGCAACCATCATCCCAATCGTCCCAGTCGTCGTCGTCGTCGTCATCTTCAAAGCTACCTTGGTGGGAGACGCTGGTGTTGGACGGAGGGACGGAAAAGGACGAGTGATTCCCAGGAGAACCCGAAAGACTGTTGGAGTAATCCGTATACGCCGAGGCCGAACGCGGACGAAGCACCGACACGTAGGAAGCGGGGAAGAGACCCGTTTCTCCGCGACTGTTGGTCCCTTGTAACCAACCATCCAAGGAGTTCTCGTTGAAGATCACCAACTCCTCGTTCTCTCGGATGCTGATCTCCTCCTTATTTTCGCTCTGGAAGTCGTAGAGTGCCCTCGCTTTCAAAGCCATGGCCAGGACTATAAATCCCCAGTACGTGTGTTTCTTCCAGATGACTAGAAAAATAAAAACTCCGCAGGTCCGTCACACTTCAATATCTACAAGAAGCATCTGCACAAAGTTTCTGTGAGTTGGAAGGAATCCAATCTGCAGGTCCATTACACCTTGGTGCCGATATAGGAACTGTATGTTAAAAAGGTGGGTTGCACAGACTTTCCTGGAACTGAGATTTCTCACAGTCTGGATGTATCTGGAATGACGTGCTTAGGGCCAGACGAACAACATTTTTTGGCCCTGCGCTATTGCATTTATTTCATTTTTTCATGTTATATAGGCCTCCGCGGAGAGCACAAGCACTGTCATGTCTATGTCACTTTTATCTTGCAAACAGGTTATTCCTGAACCATTTTTAGTAAAATTATTACGCACTCCGGTTAACGATCTTCATCCAAAGAGATACATCCACATGTCGGGACTTCTATTGGCTTCTCTTACATATCGTATAATCCGGCACATTGGGTGCACAATGGTGCTGTTTTTCCAAGCCGAGAAGTGGAGAAAGGAAAAAAAGAGAGAAGAAAATGCTATGTTATTACAGATCTGAAATGTTTTGCAAGCCTGGAAAATCCCTCCGGGGCCAGAGACAAAACCCGACGCAGGCCAGAAGGGTGGAGGGATTTGCTTTCTTTTCAAATAGAACATGTCAAAGCTGCAAACCAATCCAAACAAGAACGGGTCACGCCTTGGGAGTCTGGGGCACAACGCAAACACTCCTCCCGGTTCAATGGGGAGAGGCAAAGTTCACGTCCACTTAACGTTTTGCAGCAAATAAATAATAATAAGAATTCAATACAGTCCCAGAATTCTCAAAATTAGAAAAAATAATACTACTTTGCATGTTGCATTCACAAAGTTGTTTTCATAACACAGTAAAAGTGAGTTACATTAAGTTTGCCTTTGTTCGTCTAATTTGCTTTTAACGACTGTATTTCAATAACAAATCAATACAGTTTATGGTATGGTACAGCAATGGGCTATAGTATTACTTAGGCCTGTTTTTAACAGTAACTCTCAAGCAACCAGAAACTACATCTATCTGGCGTCTGCCAATCCTCATGGATCCCATAAGTTACTGAAGATAATAATAATAATAACAACAACAACAACAACAACAATAATACATTTCCAATTCTCAAGGCTGGAGGTGGTGTGCAACATGAATGTACAATATCTAATAATAATAATAATATTAATATTCCTAACCGGCTGTTAGGAATTGTGGGAGTTGAAGTCCAAAACACCTGGAGGGTCGAAGTTTGCCCATGCCTAGTATAACATAAAGGTACAATCTGATCTCTGAAAATGATAATAATGATGATAATAATATTTCTCTTAAAAGCTGGAGGCAGGGTTACAACATAAAGGTACAATCTGATTCCTAATAATATTAATAAAAATACCTTTACTTAAAGGCTGGAGAAAGAGTTACAAAATACAGTTACAATCTGATTTCTGCTAACAACAACAACAATTTTATTTCTCTTAAAGATTGGAGGCAGGCTTACAACATAAATGTACAATCTGATTCCCAATAATAATAATAATAATAATAATTTTACTTAAAGGCTGGAGGAAGAGTTACAACATAAAGTTACAATCTGATTTCTGCAAATCAATAATAATAATAATAATAATAATAATAATAATTCTCAAGGCTAGAGGAAGGGTACAACACAAGCGTACAATCCTATCTCTGCAAATCAATAATAATAATAATAATAATAATTCTCAAGGTTAGAGGAAAGGTACAACATAAATGTACAATCCTATCTCTGCAAATCAATAATAATAATAATAATAATAATAATAATAGGTTGCAGATCTATAATAATAATAATAATAATTCTCAAGGCTAGAGGAAGGGTACAACACAAACGTCCAATCCTATCTCTGCAAATCAATAATAATAATAATAATAATAATAATAATAATAATGGGTTGCAAATCTATAATAATAATAATAATAATTCTCAAGGATAGAGGAAGGGTACAACACAAACGTACAATCCTATTTCTACAAATCAATAATAATAATAATGGGTTGCTGTGAGTTTTCTAGGCTGTATGGCCATGTTCTAGAAGCATTCTCTCCTGACGTTTCACCCACATCTATGGCAGGCATCCTCGGAGGTTGTGAGGTCTGTTGGAAACTGGGCAAATGGCATTTATCTATCTGTGGAATAATATCCAGGGTGGGAGAAAGAATTCTTGTTTGTTTGAGGAAAGTGTGAATGTTGCAATTAATCACCTTGACTATTATATTTAATATATAATATATAATAATATATTGAATATTATATAAATAATATTATATTTAAGATTTCTTTTTCAAGGCTAGAGGCAGGGCCCAACACAAATGTACCATCTGATCTCCGCAAATAATACTAATAATAACAATAACAACAGAAGAAGAAGTCTGTCTAGGATGGAAAATGTGAATCTAAAGTTCCATCTAAACCTCTCAACCCTACAAAGTGATTCAGATCCACCAACGGAGCGTAAAATCCTATTCTGAGAAAGGATGGCCAAGCGAATGGAGTCTTTTCAGTCGGGAGAAAAAAGTCCAAACAACTCAAATGGCAGAAAGGAAGAAGAAAAAAGAGAGAAGAAGGCAAAGTCCATTCCCAAGTCTCCACTTCATGCTTTTTGCACAAGGAAAAAAGGGAATAAAAAATGTACAGACCAAGCTAATAATAGGAGAGAGAAAAAGACAAGGAGAGAGAAGAAGGAAGCCAAGCATTCCTGTGTCTTACCGCACGTCAGGGGAAAATGTATAATGTAAGCTGCTTTTTTGAAGGGAAGAAGGAAAAATATGCAAGGAAAAATGACAATATTATTATTAATTATAATAATACAATAGATTGCTTTCCTTGCAAATTGAGACACAGGAATGAAGATTTGGGAGAGAGATGGGGAAAAAAACAAATTAGTTTCTCTTTGTTTTGGGTTCAAGATGGGATTTTACAAATAATAATAATAATAATAGTTGAGTTGGGAAAAAAGCAAATTAGTTTCTCTCTTTTCTCCCCTTTGTTTTGGGTTCAAGATAGGATCTTGCAAATAACAATAATAACAATAATAATAATAATAATAATAATAATAATAATAATAATAATAATGATGATAGGGTTGATGTGAGTTTTCTGGACTGTCCTTGCCATGTTCCAGAAGCACTCTCTCCTGATGTTTCGCCCACATCTCAGAGGTTGTGAGGTCTGTTCGAAACTAGGTGAATGTGTGTGTAGTGTGCTTATATGTATGTATGTTATATATATATCTATGATTTATTTATTAGCTATATTTATATCCCGCCCTTCTCACCCTTCTCACTCAGGGCGGTTTACATGTATATATACATACAATATATTATATTATATTATATTATATTATATTATATTATATTATATTATATATACAGATATTGCTGTGGAATGATGTCCAGGGTGGGAGAAAAATCTCTTGTCTGTTGGAGGCAAGTGTGAATGTTGCCATTGGCTACCCTGATTGGCATTGAATAGCCTTGCAGCTTCAAAGCCTGGCTGCTTCCTGCCTGGGGGAATCAAACTTTGTCAGGAGGTGTTTCTTTATTTATTTCGTGTCAAAAGCATTGCATGATAAGTAAGTTTAAAAGTGAACGAAATATAGGAATCACAAGCATCTCGAGAAGGTGTTAGCTTGCCCTGATTGTTTCCTACCTGGAATTCCCCTTGTTTTCTGAGTGTTGTTTTGTGTTTATTGTCCTGATTTTGGAGATTTTTTAAAAAAAATTCTAGGAGCCAGATTTTTGTTTTATTTTTATGGTTTCCTCCTTTCTGTTGAAATGGTCCACTTGCATGTGGATTTTTCAACGGTTGCGGAATTCAAATCCAAGCAGGGGACAATCAGGGCCAGATAACACTCTTCCAACCAAGAATTCCCCCCAGGCAGGAAGCAGCAAGGCTTTGGAGCAGCAAGGCGAGCCAGATTTTGTTTATTTTCATGGTCCACATGCTTGTGGATTTTTCGACGGTTCCGAGTTTCCATTCCGGGCAGGGAACAATCAGGGCCAGCTAACACACTTCCAACAAAGGATTCCCCCCAGGCAGGAGGCAGACAGGCTTTGGAGCTGCAAGGCTATTCAATGCTAATCAAGGAGGCCAATTGCAACAAGCAGACCAGAGTTCTTCCTTTCTCCCACCCTGGATATATATACAGTAGAGTCTCACTTATCCAACACTCGCTTATCCAACGTTCTGGATTATCCAACGCATTTTTGTAGACAATGTTTTCAATACATCATGATATTTTGGTACTAAATTCGTAAATACAGTAATTACTACATAGCATTACCATGTATTGAACTACTTTTTCTGTCAAATTTGTTGTGAAACGTGATGTTTTGGTGCTTAATTTGTAAAATCATAACCTAATTTGATGTTTAATAGGCTTTTCCTTAATCCTTCCTTGTTATCCAACATATTCGCTTATCCAACGTTCTGCCGGCCCGTTTCTGTTGGATAAGTGAGACTCTATACTGTATATATATATATATAAACCCCACTGGCCTAGTTTCCAACAGAGGGAGCCTGCCACAGATGCAGGCGGAACGTCAGGAGAGAATGCTTCTGGAGCATGGCCAGGCAGCCCGGAAAACTCACAGCCATGAATGCCTTACAACACAATAATAACAAGTAAATAATAATAATAATAATAATAATAATAATAATAATAATAATAATAATAATAAATAAATAATAGAGGGCTTGCTCCTCCTGCTTTACCTGCAAGCACAGGTTGTCCTCGTTTGCCCTCCTTGGGCTCCCCAAATTCCTCTCCTTGCAGAGCTCTCTCTCCTTTCTCTCCTTCTTCTCCTTTCCCCTTCTTCTTCCCTTCTGTCTTTCTTATTCCTTCCTTCCTTCCTTCCTTCTCTTCTTCTGGATGCGTGCGTCGGCTCCAAAGTTTTCCCACCAGCAAAGCCAAGGAGGAAAAAAAGAGGCCGCTGCTGCCCTCTACAGTTCACCCAAAGTATCGCCTCTCCTCATTTCCCCCCCCCTTCTTAACCATTTGGTTTAGTCCAGGTTCTGCAGCGCTGTGCGCCTCATTGGGCTGAACCATTGCAACTTAGGGGGGGAATGACATTCCTGCTGATGGAATGGAGGAAAAAGAGGCGGTCTAAACCGCATGGGAATGAATACAGAGCCGGGAGGGAACCCCAAAGGGCATCCAGACTGACCTCTTTATTATTATAGAAGAGTTGGAAGACAGCTTCAAAGGTGATCCAAACGAATCCATCCAAACTATATAAGAATCCTAGAATTATAGAGTTGGGAGGGATCCCTAAAGGTCATCCAGACTAACCCAATAGGAATCAATTGGAAGAGATTATTAATATTATATACATATACTAATCCAATACTAATCAAACAATTGGCAGAGAGTCCCAAAGGTCACCCCATTCTGTCATTGAAATTATATCTATATAGATATAGTTTATACCTATATATTGTAATATTATTACAATATATAGATCTAAACTATATCTATATATTGTAATATTATTAATAATATACATATAAATAAATACATTTATATGTATACTATAAATTATATCTATATAGATATAAACTATATATAATCTATATATTGTAATATTATTACAAAAATAGATCTAAACTATATCTATATATTGTAATATTATTAATAATATACATATAAATAAATACATTATACATATAATATACATATAAATAAATAATATATATGTATATTATAAATTATATCTATATAGATATAAACTATGTATAATCTATATATTGTAATATTATTACAAAAAATAGATCTAAACTATATCTATATATTGTAATATTATTAATAATATACATATAAATAAATACATTTATATGTATATTATAAATTATATCTATATAGATATAAACTATGTATAATCTATATATTGTAATATTATTACAAAAAATAGATCTAAACTATATCTATATATTGTAATATTATTAATAATATACATATAAATAAATACATTTATATGTATACTATAAATTATATCTATATAGATATAAACTATGTATAATCTATATATTGTAATATTATTACAAAAAATAGATCTAAACTATATCTATATATTGTAATATTATTAATAATATACATATAAATAAATACATTTATATGTATATTATAAATTATATCTATATAGATATAAACTATATATAGATATAAACTATATCTATATATTGTAATATTATTAATATTACATGTAATATATAATTAATATTATTATAGTTTATATCTATATATTGTAATAATATTACAATATTATTACATTATACTATTATTACATTATACAATATAATATTATTATATTATACAATATAATATTATTATATTATACTATATATTGTAATAATATTACAATATATAGATATGGTTTATATCTATATATTATAATATTACTAATAATATTACATGTAATATATAAGATATAATTAATATTATTATATTGTATTATTAGTATTATATTGTATTACAAAATAATATTATTAATATTATATACATATACTAATCCAATACTAATCAATCAATTGGCAGAGAGTCCCAAAGGTCACCCCATTCTGTCATATTAAAATTATATCTACATAGATATAGTTTATATCTATATATTGTAATATTATTAATAATATTACATGTAATATATAAATAATATTATTATATTGTATTATTATTATTATATTGTATTACAAAATAATATTATTAATATTTTATGCATATACTAATCCAATACTAATCAAACAATTGGAAGAGAGTCCCAAAGGTCACCCCATTCTGTTATATAGAAATTATATCTATATAGATATAATTTATATCTATATATTGTAATAATATTACAATATATAGATATAAACTATATCTATATATTATAATATTATTAATAATATTACATGTAAGATATAATTAATATTATTATATTGTATTACAAAATAATATTATTAATATTTTATGGATATACTAATCCAATACTAATCAAACAATTGGAAGAGAGTCACAAAGGTCATCCATTCAAACCCCATTCTGTCATATAGAAATTATAGAAATTAAGAAATCCCCAAAAGTTTCATCAACTGAATGGGAGAACAACCCAACGCGCATGCGCTTTCCTAAGGGTGGGAGGCGAAGAGTGAGGAAAGGAAGTACGCATGCGCTGATTCAAAGAAGCTACGACATGAGGGAATGAGAAAAAGAGAGGCTGCGCATGCGCATGCATCTTTCCAAGGGCGGGGGAGGAAGTCGAATAAGCAACTGTGGCAATGATATGCGCATGCGCTCGCTCAAGCGACGGGGAGGAGAGTGACGGCATGGCTTGCGCATGCGCTTTGCAAGGAAACAAGGGGAGCAAACGTAAACAAAGGCGGGCTGTTTTCCGCTTACGTCACTCCGAGCGACGAAAGAGGCGGGCCGGCGCCGTTGTGACGTAATCAAGGGAACGTTTCCATTGTGATTACGGTTCCTTTCGGTCGCGGGTTCGAATCCAGCCTGAGGTAATTAATTTTTTTTTGAAATGCCGTTTAATTTAACATTTCAAGGCTAGCATTGCAAATAGGAAGGACTGAGTAATTGATTGGTTCAGCCATCTATTCTGTTTAACGTGATGTCAATATAAATAAAGCTGTTGATTGCTTTAGTAATAGATTGAGAGGCCTGAGGGAAAATGCGTTATTATTATCCAGGGAAATAGTGCCTCTGAGCATGTGCAGAGTGTAAACACACAACACTGACCTATATATAGAATGTGGGGTCAGGAAGACATCTTTCCATCATGTCTCCTGTATCAATTTAGCAATATAATAATATATAATACTTACATTATACTATTCTAATATTATAATATATTGTATATACATATAATATTAATAATAATATTATGATGTAATACAATGTAATAATAATACATTATTATAATTATATATTTATATTATATGTAATATTACTAATAATATTGCAATATAGTCTTATAGTACAATATAATAATATATAATGCTTATGTAGTGCTTATATTATACTATACTAATATTATAATATATTGTATATTCATATAATATTAATATTATGATGTAATACAATGTAATAATAATAATACACTATTATAATTGTGGATTTATATTACATATAATATTACTAATAATATTGCAATATAGTCGTATAGTACAATATAATAATATATAATGCTTATATAGTGCTTATATTATACTATACTAATATTATAATATATTGTATATTCATATAATATTAATATTATGATGTAATACAATGTAATAATAATAATACACTATTATAATTGTGGATTTATATTACATATAATATTACTAATAATATTGCAATATAGTCATATAGTACAATATAATAATATATAGTGCTTATATTGTGCTATACCAATAATGTAATATATTGTATACAAGTAAGTAAAAACAATATCGACGTAACATTCAGATATAATAAACAAATTAAACCACAAAATACTAAAACACCGTAGTGACCAGATAAGGAAGGTAATAAAAAAAAAACGAATATCACCATCAATTGATAAAATGGGGGCAATTAATATATATGTTGCTGTTATGTTTATTTATATTTGTCTTTCTCTGCAAAGGAGACTCATATTAGTTCATTGGATCCTCGTACAGACTGTATAAGCATTTCTTTTTTCTAGAAGGATGCTCAGGCTATATTGTCTTCAGTCAACGTTGTGTTTTTTACACACAGATCAGTGTGTACAACTCTGCATATGCTCAGAGGCACCCTTTCATACATTTCTTTTTTCAAAATAAGATTTTTTAAATTGTTAATGAGCCAATTTATTCATGTTTTTTATTGCATTATTTAAATTATTTAGTTAGGAGACAGAGCTTTAGAGCCCATCAAAGTAGGGTTAGGGGTTGTATATGGCTTCTGGTCCGATGCAGTAGGCATTGGGTGCATCTGCACTGTGGAATTGATGCAGTTTGATACTACTTTAAGTGCCGTGAAATATTTGGGGTTATTGTTAAGAAGATTTTTGCTTTCTCTGCCCAAGAGTGCCAGAGCTTCACCGAATTATGACTCCCAGGATTCTATAGCATTGAGCCAGGGAAATTCAAGTGGCATCAAATTGCATTACTTATACAGTGTAGATGGACCCAGAGTTACAGCCAATGTCTTACTCTGCCTAACACTTTGCTTGCCTTTTGCTAAGGGGTCGAAATGGAAGAACTGAGCCAAGCCCTCGCCTCCAGCTTTGCCGTCTCCCAAGACCTCAACAGCACCGCAGCACCGCATCCCCGTTTGGCCCAATACAAGTATAAATACAGCTCCTTGGAACAGTCAGAGAGGAGGAGGCGGCTCCTGGAGCTTCAGAAGAGGTAAGGAGAGAGCAGGGAGATTGTTCAATAATAACAACAACAACAACTACTACTACTACTTTATTACCCTCCTTATCTCCCCGAGGGGACTCAAGGCGGTTTCCATCAAAGGATGGCAAACATTCAGTGCCATAAAACATTACAAAATAAACAAACAGTCCCATGATTAAAGCATCTGTAACAATTTGTAACAAGTACTCACAAAGTTTAAATAATTAAATAAAACATAAAAATCTATTAAACCTACAAAGTATCAAAATGAATCAGTTTAAAAACAATAACAAACAGTTAAAATAACCATTGTTATATAATGTATCTCTCAGTGTCACTAATGTTTATGGCACTGAAGGCAAAACCAAAACAACACAATGCTAAGTCAACACTTACATTGTTTCAATGGGACTGGGGTTATCCCTTGGCTTTCCCCAAAGAGGACCTCAAATGCATCTACAATCTTTGGCCCTCCAGGTATTTTGGACTTTAACTCTCACAATTCCTAACAGCCGGTAGTTTGGCTGCTAAGGGAATAATAATAATAGTACTGTAATAATAATAATAATAATAATAATAATAATAATAATAATACCACCACCAACTTTCAGCTATTATAGGAATAATAATAACACCATCAAAGTTCAGCTACCAAGGGAATAATAATAATATTAATAATAATAATACAAATAATATTTTTTATTGGTCACCCACCTCTCCTCAAACAATTTGAGGCAGAGTAAAACCTAGTCAAAACACATCAACATGCAATACATACAACAAAATCCATATTTCAAAATAGACCAATATGAAAGACATAAATCAATATGCGTTATATTATGGGAATTGTAGTCCAAAACAGCTGGAAGGTGAAAGATATCCCATCTATGCCTTAAAACTTTTCTAAGGGTGGTTTACACTGAATTGATGCAGTTTGCAATCTCTTTAGCTGCCATGTCTCAGTGCTATGGGATCCTGGGAGGTGTAGTTTGCTCTCTTTGGCCAAGAAAGCTAAGGATCTTGTAAATCTACAACTGTTATAATTCCATAGCATTGAGCCATGGCAGAGTCATTTTGTACCTGTTCTGCATAATTGGCTGTAATCTGAAAAGAGGAAAAAGAAAACCTTATCCTCATAAAAGATGACCAGTTAGTTCTCTTTGGCCTTCGTTTGTATATCAGAATCTACCCAAGCGGATATGAAAAACAAAACATTACATTTCATTTCTTCGGGGCTTTGCAGATTACAGCTCAGGGAAACAGCGTTCTTCTTTCTCAAACAAAGTTATTCATTTAGCGTCAGGATTTTCCAAGGAGTGTGGGAGAGAGGAAGTCATTTCGTTCACTCCCAAGCCAGTTTGTTCTAGGAAAAATGCTTCAGTCCTGTCCTTTTTAATATCAGTAGCCATTTGAAGGTCATTCATTCTGACCTTTTAACTATTCCCATATTTTAGATAATTATTCCATTTAAAGAAAATGATATCTTACAGCTGAGACAACACGTTTCATTATCCAAAGAAACAAAGCAGGAGCTTGTTCCTTGGATAGAGAAACATATTGTGTGTGCCACAAAAGCTTATACTGAAATAAACAGTTTTGAGTTGCTGTGAGTTCTCTGGGCTATCTGGCCATGTTCCAGAAGCATTCTGTCCTGATGTTTTGCCAACATCTATGGCAGGCATCCTCAGAGGTTGTGAGGTCTGTTGGAAACTAGGCAAGTGGTGTTTATATAATAATAATAATAATAATAATAATAATAATAATAATAATGACAAGAATTAACATTGACAAAATTACGATCTGCCAACTGCAAAAGGCCACCCTACTGGGATCTTTGCACATCAACCGAAAATACATCACACAGTCCTAGACACTTGGGAAGTGTTTGACTTGTGATTTTGTAATATGAAATCCAGCATATATATCTCTTTTGTTGTGTCATACTATATCTTTGTGTCAATAATAATAATACTTTATTTGTATTCCATTCTATCTGTGGAATGTCCAGGTTAGGAGAAAGAATTCTTTTCTGCCTGAGGCAAGTGTGAATGTTGCAATTGGACACTTTGATTAGCATCGAATAGCCTGGCAGCTTCAAAGCCTGGCTGCTTCCTGCCTGGGGGAATCCTCTGTTGGGAGGTGTTACCTGGCCCTGATTGTTTCATGCCTGGAATTCCCCTGTTTTCAGAGTATTGTTCTTTATTTATTGTCCTGATTTTAGAGTTTTTTAATACTGGTAGCCAAGTTTTGTTCATTTTCATTGTTGAAATTATCCAGCTGCTTGTGGATTTCAGTGGCTTCTCTGTGTAGCCTGACATGGTGGTTGCGAGAGTGGTCCAGCATTTCTATGTTTTCAAATAATATGCTGTGTCCAGGTTGGTTCATCAAGTGGCTGACTTCTCTGGTTGAATGAGTCAGCAGTGCCTTTCATGTTCCTTAATTCGTGTTTGGGCAATGCCACGTTTGGTGGTCCCTATGTAGACTTATCCACAGCTGTGTGGTATATGGTAGACTCCTGCATAGGTGAGAGGATTCTCTCACAGTTTTGATTTTCCATTAGATCACTTCTCCTGCCTTTTTGTTAAAATAGATTAGCAAAGAGGATTATCAACATCAATATAAATATGAAATATAATAATAATAATGATAATAATTTATTTATATACCGTCCTATCTCCCTGAAGGGACTCATTTCAAATGAAATGGATAAAAAATAAAGCCAATAGTATCAAATGATGGGCAGCAAGCTGTCCAAAGGGGGGGGGGGGAACTAAACCTTTTAAAAAATCAGGCAAAAACTATATTTTATTATAGACAGCACTTGCCATAACACTATGTAACATGATTTTTGTTCCTGGGTTATAAATGTCATTTCTTAAAATCATTCCTGATTGAAGGATGAAATATCATCTCATTGTATGTCAGAGACATTCCTGCAAATTGGCCCTTCTTCATCCCACATCCTTTCCTTTTTGGGTTTGAAAGGTAGGGAGGGACGTAATCATTATTTTCCTTTCTCCCCCACATGTCAAGAAAGCGATTAGATTATATAAACCATGCTCGGAGATTGGCTGAGGATGACTGGACAGGAATGGACGAAGAGGAGGAAAAGGAGAAAGCAGAGGAAGAGAAGGAAGACATGGAGGTCGAGCTCACGAGGAAGCTGCCAAAGCGATACGCCAACCAGGTGAGTCCAAAACACCTGGAGGGCCCAAGTTCGCCCATGCCTGATAGACACAAATGGGTGGGTCTTCATTATAGAATGAATGTGGTTTCACACCACTTTAACTGCTATGGCTCAGTGCTGTGGAACCATAGGAGTTGTAGTTTTACAAAGCCTTGGGCCTTCTTGGCCAAAGAGTGCTGGTGCCTTAATAAACTACATTATTTGTTCTGAACTGGATTATATGATGTATGTTTTCCTGTTATGCTGGAAACCGCTTTGAGTCCCTTGAGGAGATAGGGCGGTATATAAATAAAGATTATTATTATTATTATTATTATTATTATTATTATTATTGACACAAAGACATAGTATGACACAGCAAACGAGATAGACATGCTGGATTATTATTATTATTTGAGGAGATAGGGCGGTATATACATAAAGATTATTATTATTATTATTATTGACACAAAGACATAGTATGACACAGCAAACGAGATAGATATGCTGGATTATTATTATTATTATTGACACAAAGACATAGTATGACACAGCAAACGAGATAAATATGCTGGATGATGATGATGATGATTATTTGAGGAGATAGAGCGGTATATAAATAAAGATTATTATTATTATTATTATTGACACAAAGACATAGTATGACACAGCAAACGAGATAGATATGCTGGATTATTATTATTATTATTATTATTTTTAGAGGAGATAGGGCGGTATATACATTAAAGATTATTATTATTATTATTATTATTATTATTATTGACTCAAAGACATAGTATGACACAGCAAATGAGATAGATATGCTGGATTATTATTATTATTATTATTATTATTATTATTATTATTATTATTATTAAGGAGATAGGGCGGTATTATTATTATTATATGAGGCTACACTGCCATTAAGGCCCCTTCTATACTGCCATATAATCCAGATTATCAAAGCGTATAATCCATATTATCTGCCTTGAACTGGATTATATGAGTCTACACTGCCATATAATCCAGTTCAAAGCAGACAATCTGGATTTTATTTGGAGTGTAGACGGGAACTACAACTCCCAGGATTTCGTACCATTGAGCCATGGCAATTCAATTAAAGTAGTGTCAAACTGCATCAGTTTTACAGTGTAGATTCATATTTCAATTCACAACTTGTTTTTTTTAATTCTGGTAAAAAACAGAGGCACAGGTCAATGACCTCTTACTCCTTCCCAAACGTATACAAACATAATTATTTTTAATTGAGACCTGAAAGGAAACCAAATGGGCTTTCCTGGAACTTGGTGGGTCATGAGCCTCAACGTGATGTTGTTTTGGAAACATGATAAAAATAAATAGTTGTGTTTATGGGATTTTTGTTGTGTGTTGACATATTCAACAAGGCTGTATTTGATACTGCTACACAAAGGCAGACATTTGCGTTTGTGGCAGAAATAATTCAGAGTTGTACCCAGTCAGCCACAGAAACCCACTGGGAAAGTAGTTGCTCTGCTCCAGTAACTTCTTTTTTGTGGCTGCCACGAACTCTGTTGAATTGCTCAAGACTCTGTGAGATCATTGAAAAACTAGAGTAAAATGTGCCGTAGCAGAATGTCCCACAAAAACAAAAGTTTTTTCACTTTGATAAACTTTTCCCATGCTTATAGGATGGAACTAATTAGGAAATGACATTTATAACCCAGGAACAAAAATCATGTTACATAGTATTATGATTAGTCTGTGTTATCAGGAGAAAAGTGGAATAAGAATAACTAAGATGATAGTGGTAGTGATAGTAGAAGTAATTATAAATAATAATAATAATTATTATTATTATAATAGAAAATAAGTAACATACTCAGATCAAGAAAATAGAGGGATTGATCACGTTTTTACTCACAGTTTCTTCCAGCAGTTTCAGAGAATCTTCAGCTTCTTCTAAGCAATGAAACCTTTTTAGGTTTAGAAGAAATCTATTTATTTTATTTATTTATTAGCAACATTTATATCCCGCCCTTCTCACCCCGAAGGGGACTCAGGGCGGTTTACAAGTTATATTTACATACAATATATTTTATTATTATATTGTATAATATATATGTTATTATACAATATATAATATTATATATTATATTGTATTACAGTAGAGTCTCACTTAGCCAAGCTAAACGGGCCGGCAGAAGCTTGGATAAGCGAATATCTTGGATAATAAGGAGGGATTAAGGAAAAGCCTATTAAACATCAAATTAGGTTATGATTTTACAAATTAAGCACCAAAACATCATGTTATACAACAAATTTGACAGAAAAGGTAGTTCAATATGCAGTAATGTTATGTTGTAATTACTGTATTTACGAATTTAGCACCAAAATATCACGATATATTGAAAACATTGACTACAAAAATGGCTTGGATTATCCAGAGGCTTGGATAAGCGAGGCTTGGATAAGTGAGACTCTACTGTATTAGCATAGCACAATATAAGCATTATATATTACCATGTTGTATTATACCACCATACTGCAATATTATTAGTAATATTACACGTAATATATAATATACAATTATAATAGTGTATTATTATTATATTGTATTACATTATAACATTATCAATATTATATGTATGTACAATATATTATATTATTAGTATAGTAAAATATTAGGATTATATTGTATAAATCTACAGTTCTCCAAGGGCAGAAGCTGCTTTTAATTTGTCAGTAATGTCAGAGGCCAGTGAAACCCTTTCTGGATTTCTTAAATTGATCAGACACAGGACTAAAGTTTCGCGATCTTTTGTGGTTTTCGTTCCCACTTTCCTGAGAGAGTTCCCCATCTGTGTTTCCATTCCTTTTGAAACATGCATTTCATATTGTCTCTGAAACAGGTGCAGATTCATTATTGTGATAATTATTATTTTGGCTGCAAGCAGACCCGAAACAAGGCTGCCCTTATCAGTTCACCCAGACTTATCATCCTTTCTTGGGGACGATTACCAAGCGCCAAGGTCATTTGCAAAGCAGTGTCTCGGCTTCTGCAAATGATTGCCCACAGCTGTCTTTCTCCTTTTCTTTTCCATTTCATTTCATCATAGATTCCCTTGTCTGTCAGATCATTTGCTAAGGCAGAATATTCATACAAAGGGAAAAAAGGAAGGGGTCTGAGGCTGTTAGGAATTGTGGGAGTTGAAGTCCAAAACACCTGGAGGGCCGAAGTTTGCCCATGCCTCATCTAGAGTCATGGAAAAGCTTAAGAAGCCCCAATCTAAAGGAAAAGAACCAGATTTTATTTTACTTTTATTTATTTACTATTTATATCCCACCCTTCTCACACTCAGAGCAGCTTACAAATTATATCTACATACAATATATTATATTATTAGCATAGCACAATATTAGCATTATACATTACTATATTGAACTATATCACTATACTGTAATATCATTAGTGATATTACATGTAATACAGTAGAGTCTCACTTATCCAACATAAACGGGCCGGCAGAAGCTTGGATAAGCGAATCTTGGATAAGTGAGGATCTACTGTATATAATTTATATTATTATATTGTATTATTATTAGTATTATATTGTATTACATTATAATATCATTATCAATATGATATGTATATACAATATATTATATTATTAGCAATATTACATGTAATATATATATATATATAATTTATATTATTATATTGTATTATTAGTATTATATTGTATTATGTTATAATATTATTATCAGTAAGGAGGGGTTAAGGAAAAGCCTATTAAACATCAAATTACATTATGATTTTACAAATTAAGCACCAAAACATCATGTTTTACAACAAATTTGTCAGAAAAAGCAGTTCAATACATAGCAGTGTTATGTAATAACAATTGTATTTATGAATTTAGCACCAAAACATCACAATGTATTGAAAAGATTGACTACAAAAACATTGACTACTAAAAGGCAAACTGCGTTGGATAATACAGAACATTGGATAAGTGAAGGTTGGATAAGTGAAACTCTATTAGCATTACTACATCTATATATATAAAAGAGTGATGGCATCAGGGCAGCGGTCAAAACAACAAAACTACAGGCCCCCCAACCTCGAAATTTGATAGCACAATCCATCATCCACGCCTCTAGGTTGATACAACAAAAAGAAAAGAAAAATAAAGTCCTAATTACAGGGAGAGGAATAATTGTTTTTATCCAATTGCTGCCATTTAGAAGGCTAAGCTCCGCCCACTTGGTCTCCTAGCAACCTACTCAGCCCAGGGGACAGGCACAGTTAGGCCTCACTTAGGCCTCTTCCACAGATTATCAGATTTTAACTGGATTATATGGCAGTGTAGACTCAAGGCCCTTCCAAACATCTATATAACCCATTTAGAATCTTATATTATCTGCTTTGAACTGGATTATCTTGACTCCACACTGCCAGGTAATTCACTTCAGTGTGCATACTAAACATAAAGACAACCATACAACAGACATTCAATACCACCACTACCTCAACAATTTCTCACCAACACCACCAGACAACGCCACAGCAACGCGTGGCTGGGCACAGCTAGTATAATATATATATATATAATTTATATTATTATATTGTATTGTGTTATATTATTATTATTATCAGTATTATATGTATATACAATATTTTATATTATTATATATTATGTATATTATTTGTTTATATATATATATATATATATATATATATATATATATATATAGTCACTTATGGCCTTTAGAAGGTACAAGGCGCCTTTGCATTTTCCAAAGAGTAACATGTATATACGTATATCTTGGTCTTCCCCTACAGCTGATGCTTTCCGAATGGCTGATCGACGTCCCGCAGGATTTGGTGCAAGACTGGATCCTGGTGGTGTGTCCCATGGGCAAGCGGGCCCTGATTGTGGCATCGAAGGTAAAGAGTCCGCGGTCTGGGCCTCCTCCTTGCAAGATCCTTATCCGATCCTCCGCTTGTCAGCCGGCTTCCTGCAGCTTTCTGAGAATTAGCCACCTTCTCTAGAAAGAGCCGGCCTTTTAACCACAAGCCGTTCAGCCTCCTTGGGTTTGAGAGGCCTTTGCAAATTTCTGCCGCGTGTGTTTCGTTTCGCTGACAGTTGAGAGATTTCCTTAAAAAAATCTTTATTAATATTTGTTCCTGAGTTTAAAATGTCAATTCCTGGTTGGTTCTATTACAAAAACACTCGGAAAGTTTATTAAACGGCCAAAACTTTGGCAGATTTTTCTCTAGTTCTTCAATGAAAATCTCATCGAATCTCAACCAATTCAACATAAGTTGTTCATGGCCAGAATCACTGGGTTGCTGTGCATTTTCCGAGCTAATGGCCATGTTCTAGAAGCATTCTCCCCTGACGTTTTGCCCACATCTGTGGCCGGCATCCTTAGAGGTTGTGAGGTCTGTTGGAAGCTAGGCAAGGGAGATTTATATATACAGTAGAGTCTCGCTTATCCAAGCCTCGCTTATCCAAGTTTCTGGATTATCCAAGGCATTTTTGTAGTCAATGTTTTCAATATATTGTGATATTTTGGTGCTAAATTCGTAAATACAGTAATTACAACATAACATTACTGAGAAAACATGCAAATGTGAGGAGAGCAATAGGTACCGCTCCTATTGGCGGGAAGGTAATGGCGCTCCATGCAGTCATGCCAGCTACACGACCTTGGAGGTGTCTATGGACAACACCGGCTCTTTGGCTTAGAAATGGAGATGAGCTCCAACCCTCAGAGTCGGACACGACTGGACTTAATATTTACCTAATACAGTAGAGTCTCACTTATCCAACATTCTGGATTATCCAATGCATTTTTTTCAATGCACTGTGATATTTTGGTGCTAAATTCATAAATATAGTAATTACAACATAGCATTAATGTGTAACGAACTGCCTTTTCTGTCAAATTTGTTGTATAACATGATGTTTTGGTGCTTAATTTGTAAAATCATAACCTAATTTGATGTTTAATAGGCTTTTCCTTAATCCCTCCTTATTATCCAAGTTATTTGCTTATCCAAGCTTCTTCCGGCCCGTTTATGTTGGATAAGTGAGACTCTACTGTATATATATATATATATATATATACTCTACTGTATCTCTGTGGAATGATGTCCAAGGTGGGAGAAAGAGCTCTTGTCTGTTTGAGGCAAGTGTGAATGTTGCCATTGGCCAGCTTGATCAGCATGGAATGGCCTTGCAGCTTCAAAGCCTGGCTGCTTCCTTCCTCTAATGCATCTCTCCTCTTCCAGGGTTCCACTGCTGCTTACACCAAGAGCGGTTTCTGTGTCAATCGATTCCCGTCTCTCTTGCCAGGAGGGAACCGTCGCAATTCCGCCGCTGGGAAAGGTCTGAATGAAATGGGAGGGAGGGAATCAATCAATACACTGATTTCTGTGGTTCAGAGAGAGAAATGTGCATTCCTCTCAATTAGTTACAGAGGTTAAGGCCGCTGTCAGTCCAGCCACATCTGGAAAGAGAAAGACATATTTTGCACAACCCTTGCTCTCCATCAGTTGCGTGAAACGTCTTTATTTATTAATTTATTATTTATTTACTATATTTATATGCCACCCTTCTCACCCCAAAGGGGACTCAGAGCGGCTTACAAATTACATTCCCATACAATACATTATATTATTAGCATAGTACAATACTAGCATTAAATTGCTATATTGTACTATATTATTACATGTCTTTTACTTCCAAGGGATGTTTTAAGCATGAATTTTCAACTCGTGCCTTGTGTTTCATCTCTCTTCTGTGTATTTTAATATGTATTTTATAGAAATACATTTTGATAGGTATCTTTCCATAGAAATACCTATATTTTTAGAATTTTTACAATGCTCATGTATTTATGAGCCACGAGGAGAGGTGAGTAAGAAAAAAATGTATTACAGTAGAGTCTCACTTATCCAACGTTCTGGATTATCCAATGCATTTTTGTAGTCAATGTTTTCAATGCATTGTGATATTTTGGTGCTAAATTTATAAATACAGTAATTACTACATAGCATTAATGTGTAATGAAATACTTTTTCTGTCAAATTTGTTGTATAACATGCTGTTTTGGTGCTTAATTTGTAAAATCATAACCTAATTTGATGTTTAATAGGCTTTTTCTTAATCTCTCCTTATTATCCAACATATTCGTTTATCCAACGTTCTGCCGGCCCGTTTATGTTGGATAAGTGAGACTCTACTGTATTACGTTGTAGTGAGTGCTGAGCAATGGGAGATAAAGGCTTGGATCCCAGTTTGGTTTTTAGAACTCACTGGGTTACCTTGAGTAGGTCACACACTCTCAGCCTCGAGGGAATTATTATTATTATTATTATTATTATTACAGTAGAGTCTCACTTATCCAACACTCGCTTATCCAATGTTCTGGATTATCCAACGCATTTTTGTAGTCAATATTTTCAATGCATTGTGATATTTTGGTGCTAAATTTATAAATACAGTAATTACTACATAGCATTAATGTGTAATGAACTACTTTTTCTGTCAAATTTGTTGTATAACATGCTGTTTTGGTGCTTAATTTGTAAAATCATAACCTATTTTGATGTCTAATAGGCTTTTCCTTAATCTCTCCTTATTATCCAACATATTCGCTTATCCAACATTCTGCCGGCCCGTTTAGCTTGGATAAGTGAGACTCTACTGTATTTATAGAATTTTTACAATGCTCATATATTTATGAGCCACAAGGAGAGGCGGGCAAGAAAAAAAAAATATTACATTGTAGTAAGTGCTGAGCTATGGGAGATAAAGGCTTGGATCCCAGCTTGGTTTTTAGAACTCACTGGGTTACCTTGAGGTCACACACTCTCAGCCTCGGGGGAATTATTATTATTATTATTATTTATTATGACACAGCAAACAAGATAGATATGCTGGATTTCGTATAATTATAATTATGTATTATTATTATTATTATTATTATTATTATTATTATTATTATTTCTTACCTGCCTCTCCTTGTGGCTTGAGGCAGGTCCCATCACAATCAAAAGACACAAACATTGCAAAATTCTATAAATACATGTATCAAAATGAAGTTGCATAAAAGATACAGTTACGTATTGAAATGGAAGGAAGGCATTGGCAGTTGCTCTCTGAACAATTCTTGCTAAGGCTGTCAGAAGTAGCAACAAACAATGATTTTGGGTTTCTAGAACTGAGCAAACCTCGAGCATAAGACTGGGGAGGAATAGGAGACATGCTTGGAGCCAAATATGTGGATTAATTCTTTTTCCTCTTGGCTGCATTCAGACTATACCATCCTGGACTGCATCTTCAATGAGGCCAAGCAGACTTACTACATCCTGGACGTCATGTGCTGGCGAGGGCATCCTGTGTACGACTGCCAGGTGAGGATATTTCACATTTCACATATACGGATAAATCTACGGATTCCATATCCATAGCAATAATAATAATTATAATAATATAATAAAATAATAATAAAACTTTATTTATATACTGCCCTATCTCCTCAGGGGACTCAGGGTGGTTTCCAGCATGATAAAAACAATACAATACAATATACATAATAAACATAGAAATGACTGAGATGGCAACACTTTTGCTTTCTGTTTATTTATTTACTTACTGTGTCTCCTCTTCCTCCTGCAGACCGATTTCCGGTTCTACTGGCTCCAGTCGAAAATGCAAGAGGAAGAGGGTCTGGCAGAGAAGAGTCGGCTGAATCCCGTAAGTAACCCCCTTGGTATCCAAAACAAGCACTATTTCTATCTTAGGAACCCGACAATGCCCAGGTTAAGAAATATTCGTTGTTGGGTTTTGGATTTTATCCATGGACCCATTAGAAAATGCATAAGGATGTGGGTGCACTACAACTCCCAGCAGCCCCGAGTCCCCTTGGCGAGATGGGGTGAGATGTAAATAAAGCATTATTATTATTATTATTATTATTATTATTATTATTATTATTATTATTATTTAATATATTATTATATATATTATAAATAATAATATATTATTATTTAATATATAATATGTATAAAATATAATATATATAATAATAAAATAATATATACTGTAGAGTCTCACTTATCCAACATAAATGGGCCGGCAGACCATTGGATAAGTGAAAATGTTGGATAATGAGGGATTATGGAAAAGCCTATTAAATGTTTGGATTCGAACCCACAACCTTCAGGTCAGCAATCCAACCTTCAAAGACAGCACAAGGGTTTAACCCACTGCACCACCAAGGGCTCCAAAAACCAAGTAAATTTCAAGGCAAATTTGGATATAAGCAACCACACAATCCCAGGCACACAACTTCTAACTCTGACCCCATTTTTTTCTTTTTTTTCCTCCTCCCTCCTTTAGTATAAATTTGTGGGCCTGCAGAGTTATTCCTGTGCGCCGGACAGTCTGCGCGACGTTTTGAGCACCGACTTCCCCTTCGAGGTAAGCGTTAATATCCACACTAATTTTAATTGGGTTTTTAAAGTATGAATTGCTTTTAAAAAGGAATAGAAAAGAAGAAAGGAAAAAATAGGATGTGAATAAGAGCCAGGGATATAAAGCTGTCTTGAGTGGAAGACAGGATAAAAGTAGAGCAAATACACCAAATATAAAGTTCTCGTGATTCAAGAACACTGCAGTGGATAAAATATACATTTATGCATAGCGGGAGCAGTGAGATCTCGGCCTCGCCAGCCACCGAATCTGTTGCCAGGGCAATGGTGTCGCCGAGCAACGGGGCACAACGGGCTTCCTGCGCATGGATGGTGACGCAAACAAGAGGAGAGAGGCTTCTGCATATGCGCAAGGCTGGCCTTTTTGCCTCGCCAGGAAAGTTTTCAATGGAGGCAATGAATGGAAGGGACAAAGAAAGACTCCTCCCGCAATGTGTTGTCAAAGGCTTTCATGGCCGGAATCACTGAGTTGCTTTGAGTTTGCTGGGCTGTATGGCCATGTTCTAGATTACAATGATGGGCAACCTTTTGCACTCGGTGTGTCAAAATTCACCAAAAAACCTAGCATGACTTGGGTGGTGTGTCACTTCGAGAAAAAAAAAAACCACACAATTTCACAATACAGTAGAGTCTCACTTATCCAAGCTAAATGGGCCGGCAGAAGCTTGGATAAGCGAATATCTTGGATAATAAGGAGGGATTAAGGAAAAGCCTATTAAACATCAAATTAGGTTATGATTTTACAAATTAAGCACCAAAACATCATGTTTTACAACAAATTTGACAGAAAAAGTAGTTCAATATGCAGTAATGCCATGCAGTAATTACTATATTTACGAATTTAGCACCAAAATATCACGATATATTGAAAACATTGACTACAAAAATGGCTTGGATTATCCAGAGGCTTGGATAAGTGAGGCTTGGATTAGTGAGACTCTACTGTATATATAGTTTAAATAACAAAAATATATAATTCTAATATAAAACTGTATTTAATAAATCATAACTATTTACTACCATTATTCCCATGTACAACAATCTATATGGTACCTCTTGCAGTTTCCACGCTGATTTCTCTCTATTGTAGTTTCTGTGTAGTCATGAATAATGAATAATATAATATAATAATAATATAATAGTAATAATATAATAATATACTACAATAATAATAATAATATAATAATAATAATAACAACTTTATTTTTATATCCCGCCCCATCTTACATGGGCCCATGCCCGACAACAATACAATAACAGCAATAAAACAATAAAACAAGATCAGCAATAAAACAATGTCATATCAATAAAAACATAACATCAATAAACAGTTATAAAAGTCAGTTATAAAAGATATATGTGTGTGTGTGTGTGTGTGTGTGTGTGTGTATAAATATATAAAAATATAAATGTAATGTGTATAATTCCCATGGAGTAAACAACAAAACCACTGGACCAAATCACACCAAATTTGGCCACAAAAGGCATTAGTCATCCAATCAATCTGCATGCGGCAACGTGTCAGCAAAAATGGCTAGACGTGTCAGTGCTGACACGCATGTCATAGGTTGGCCATCACTGTTCTAGAAGCATTCCCTCCTGACATTTCGCCTGCATCTATGGCAGGCATCCTCAGATTGTGAGTTCTGATGCACTGCTGGCGGTTTCTCGTTCGAAACTCCCAGCTTGCAAGCAGACAGTGACTCGAGGCTTCCTTTCCCGATTGGGAGCATGACTCAGTTTGCAATGAGGCAGCCGGATGCATTAAATTAAGAGACCATCCCTGGAGAAAAGGGAGTCATTGGGACTGCGGAACGTCGCTTTTCTTTCCCAGCTTTTGTGGACACACAGCCCTTATTTTTCTTTCCCAGAAGGATGTGGGTTTATTATCCATGAAGGCCTATCTATTACAAAACTGAAAATATGCATGTATATATAATGTATGGAGCCCCCCGTTGCACATATATAATATAATATTTTATATGATATTAATAATTAATAATATACTTGAGTATAAGCCTAGTTTTTCAGCCCTTTTTTAGGACTTAAAAAAACATCCTTGGCTTATACTCGAGTGAGGGTCCTGGTGGGCTTATATTCAGGTTGGCTTATACTCAAGTCTATATGGTATATTTATTATTTTTCTCTATTACTATTGGTATTGTTACATTTATTATTTTACTCTATTAATTATTATTATTACATTTATTATTTTACTCTATTATTGTTACTTTAACATTTATTTTACTCTATTTTTATTATTAATAATACACTTATTATTTTACTCTATTTATTATTACATTTATTATTTCACTCTATGATTATTAAAAGGATACATAAGCACATTTACATTGAAGAAGATGAGAATAATGATTTAATCAGAGTTGGACAATCTCATCTTAAATTAGAGCTTGATGTAAATATTCAAAAACATTTAACCTACTGATGCCTCAGTGTAATTTTATTGGTGTCTATTTTTATTTCTGAAATTTACCATCTTTGGCTTATACTGGAGTCAATGTTTTCCCAGTTTTTTTGTGGTAAAATTAGGTGCCTCAGCTTATATTTGGGTCGGCTTATACTCGAGTATATACGGGGTAATTTATTTACACCAGGAACCCCTAGTGGCACAGCATGTTAAAGCGCTAAGCTGCTGAGCTTGTGGACTGAATGATCACAAGTTTGAATCCGGGGAGCGGAGTGAGCGCCCGCTGTTAGCCCCAGCTTCTGCCCACCTAACAGTTCGAAAACATGCAAATGTGAGTAGAGAAATAGGTACTGCTCCTATTGGTGGAAAGGTAACGGCGCTCCATGCAGTCATGCCGGCTACATGACCTTGGAGGTGTCTATGGACAACACCGGCTCTTCGGCTTAGAAATGGAGATGAGCACCAACACCCAGAGTCGGACACGACTGGACTTAATGTTTACCGAATGTATGTACAGTAGAGTCTCACTTACCCAAGACTCGCTTATCCAAGGTTCTGGATTATCCAAGGCATTTTTATAGTCAATGTTTTCAATATATCGTGATATTTTGGTGCTAAATTCGTAAATACAGTAATTACAACATAGCATTCCTGCGTATTGAACTACTTTTCCTGTCAAATTTTTTGTATAACATGATGTTTTGGTGCTTAATTTGTAAAACCATAACCTAATTTGATGTTTAATAGGCTTTTCCTTAATCCCTCCTTATTATCCAAGATATTTGCTTATCCAAGGTTTAGCTTGGATAAGTGAGACTCTCCTGTATCGACATGGCTTGATATATCTGGATCATGATAGGCATGTTTAACACATCTCTTGAGCACAGCAAAATTGGGCAGTCTCATGCATTACATCAGAAAGGTTTTGCATGCAGAAAAACTCCATATTCAGCGCTGGGAGAGGCTTTATTTATTTTTGGCTGTTCCTGGGCTTCCAGGTATCGACCCAGACCCACCGAAGCGGCTCCTTTTCTTTCCATTCAAGGCCTTTCTTGTCTGCTCAGTGCTTTTAAAGAAAGCGGATGCCGCCTGCAGGGCAACAAGCCGAGAAAGAAAGCGGTGCTCTTACCTGAGCCAGAAAGAAAGAGACTGGCAGAGGGTTGTGCCATTTTCGGGATTGTTGTAGGTTTTCCGGGCTGTCTGGCCATGTTCCAGAAGCATTCTCTCCTGATGTTTCGCCCACACCTATGGCAGGCATCCTCAGAGGTTGTGAGGTCTGTTGGAAACTAGGCAAGGGAGGTTTATATATTAATTATACAGTATGCTCAACCAAAATCTGATATTATGGCCACATTTCCAGAAAAACAACAACAATTAGACCATCATCTTCAAACTATAAATACCAATAGTATACACTCAGGGACTTAAAGGGAAATAAAAAATAAGAGTGGGAAGGTTGACCGAATAGACCTTTTCAGACTGAAGAGGAAATACAGTAGTCTCACTTATCCAACATAAACGGGCCGGCAGAACGTTGGATAAGCGAATATGTTGGATAATAAGGAGAGATTAAGAAAAAACCCATTAAACATCAAATTAGGTTATGATTTTACAAATGAAGCACCAAAACATCATGTTTACAACAAATTTGACAGAAAAAGTAGTTCAATACGCAGTAATGCTATGTAGTAATTACTGTATTTACGAATTTAGCACCAAAATATCATGATATATTGAAAACATTGTCTACAAAAATGCGTTGGATAATCCAGAACGTTGGATAAACGAGTGTTGGATATGTGAGACTCTACTGTATGAGCTATTTATTGTTAGTGGGTTGCTGTGGGTTTTCCGGGCTGTATGACCATGTTCCAGAAGCATTTTCTCCTGACGTTTCGCCCACATCTATGGCAGGCATCCTCAGAGGTCTGTTAGAAACTAGGCAAGTGAGGTTTATATGTAATACACTTCCCTTTTAGGAGCCAACCCAGGATTTTACCAAAGTATGTTTATTGTTTATTGGTATATGTGATTTTATCTGTTTATGATTTGTTTTTATTGTTGAGTTTTATATTGTTTTGTTGCCTGGCCCTGGCCCCATGTAAGCCGCCCCGAGTCACCTTGGGGAGATGGGGCGGGGTATAAAAATAAAATTATTATTATTATTATTACAATATAATAATAATACTGTGATAATACCATATAATAATATTAATCATATATTATATATTATGTGTAATATGACTAGTAATATTTCAGTATAGTGGTATAGTACAATCTAGTAATATAGAATGCTTATATTGTGCTTTGCTAATCATATAATATATTGTATGTAAATATAACTTGTAAGTCGCCCTGAGTCCCCTTTCGGGTGAGAAAGAAGGGCGGGATATAAATGTTGCAAATAAATAAATATCTGTGGAATAATGTCCAGGGTGGGAGAAAGAACTCTTGTCTGTGTGAGGCAAGTGTGAACGTTGCAATTGATCACCTTGATTAGCATTGAAAAGCCTTGCAGCTTCAAAGCCTGGCTGTTTCCTGCCTGGGGAAATCCTTTGTTGGGAGGTGTTAGCTGGTCCTGATTGTTTCCTGTCTGGAATTCTCCTGTTTTTGAGTGTTGTTTTTTATTCACTGTCCTGATTTTAGAGTTGTTTTATTTTAAGTAGTGGTAGCCAGATTGTGTTCATTTTCATGGTTGTGGATGTCAGTGGCTTCTCTGTGTCGTCTGACAACACGCATAGAGAAAAATCTTTATTTTACTGCATGTATGTTGGGGGAAGGCATCTAGCCCTGGGGGTGAATGATAAGAATCAATTGGAGAGAGGAAGTGATGTCATAGACGGAGTGGCCTCAATTCCCATTGATCCCCATTGATCGTTGGCAATGGCTGTGCTTCTGGGATCCATAAAGAAGTTCTGTTTTCTCTCCCGCTTCCCATTGAAGAGAAGGACTCTTCCCAGTTTACAGAACGAGGAACATTTTAATCTCGTCTCACCGTTACCTTCAAGCCAAACAGGAAGCTCGTCTCGGAAATAATGTTATCTTTTTTAATTAGAATCCTTGTAAATAATTGACGATCGGCCCATCCGATAGCATCCTCTTCCTTAACATCATTTCCATCAGAGCCTGGAAGCATTACTTTGAAAGCTTAATGCATTAGAGCAAAATGTAGTTTGCTGTCACGGCTCGATTTTTATGTTTACGCGCATCCAGGTCGTTGGAAAACAATGATGCATCGTTGTGTTTGTTCCTCGGCAGTACACTGATTTCCAATTTTTTTTAATGCCATCTAAAAATGGTCTCAGATCATCAGTATCCCACTCAAATCGTATGAAGAAGTAGTGGAAATTTTGCATGCAATTGAGAAATACCACACCATAATAATAATAATCATCATCATCATCATCATCATCTGCTGTGGACTCATCTTGATGTGTTTCTAATAATAATAATAATAATAATAATAATAATAATAATAATAATAATAATAATAGTTTATTTTTATATCCCGCCCCATCTCCCTCACCATCCTTCCACATTTGCGGATTTAGCTTTTGCGAATTGGGATTCTTCATAGATTTGATTAAAAAATGTCCACCATTGATTTGCGCTGGAGGGCCTAGAGATTTCTAGAGAGGACACTTGTAGAGCCTTGAATCCCTATATTGGGGGGGGGGGGGGGGGGAAATAAGTAAATCAACTGTCAGTCCTCCAGTGCAATTATATGGTCATCTTCAGAACCTAGAAATGCTAGAGATGCTCTCTCTAAGCATTTTTCAGGTCCTCCAGCACATTTCTATGAGATACCACTACAGGAAGTTCACAGGAAGACTTAGAAGTGCTAGAGGTGTTCTCTCTAGGCATTTTCTGAGTTTTCCAGAGCACTTCTATGACATGCTACTACAGGAATCTGACACTGGAGGACTTAGAAGTGCTGGAGATATTCTCTGTAGGCATTTCCCTGGTCCTCCAGTCCTACTACTATAGGAAGTTGATACTAGAGAACTTAGAAGTGCTGTGTTCTCCCTAGCCATTTTCTAGGTCCTCCAGTCCATTTCTATGATATGTTACTCCAGGAAGTTGACACTATAGAGCTTAGAAATACTAAAGATGTTCTCTGTAGGCATTTCCAAGGTCCTCCAGCACACATGCTACAACAGGAAGCTGACACTGGAGGACTTAGAAACGCTAAAGATGTTCTCCTTAAGCATTTTCTAGGTCCTCCACTGCATGTCTATGACCTGCTACTACTGGAAGATGACCCTGGAGGACTTAGAAGTGCTAGAGATGTTCTCCAGGTGCATTTCCTAGGTCCTCCAGTCCATTTCTATGACATGCTACTACAGGAAGTTCACTGGAGGGCTTAGAAGCGCTAGAGATGTGTTCCCTAAGTATTTTCTAGGTCCTCCACTGCATGTCTATGACCTGCTACTACTGGAAGCTGACCCTGGAGGACTTAGAAGTGCTAGAGATGTTCTCCCTAGGCATTTCCTAGGTCCTCTAGTCCATTTCTATGACCTACTACTATAGGAAGTTGATACTAGAGAACTAAGAAGTGCTATGTTCTCCCTAGGCATTTTCTAGGTCCTCCAGTCCATTTCTATGACCTACCACTATTGGAAGTTGATACTAGAGAACTTAGAAGTGCTGTGTTCTCCCTAGGCATTGTCTAGGTCCTCCAGTCCATTTCTATGATATGTTCTCTTTAGGCATTTCCTAAGTCCTCCAGTACATTTCTATAACCTAGTACTATTGGAAGTTGATACTAGAGAATTTAGAAGTGCTGTGTTCTCCCGGTCCTCCAGTCCATTTCTATGATATGTTACTCCAGGAAGTTGACACTGGAGAGCTTAGACATGCTAGAGATGTTCTCTGTAGGCATTATCTAGGTCATCTAGTACCCTTCTATGGTATGATACCACTCGAAGTCCACCATAGAAGCATACTGGAGAGCTTAGAGAGGTGTTGTGTCTAGGTCAGGCATGGGCCAACTTCGGCCTTCCCTCCAGGTGTTTTGGACTTCAACTCCCACCATTCCTAACCGCCTACCGGCGGTTAGGAATGGTGGGAGTTGAAGTCCAAAACACCTGGAGGGAAGGCCGAAGTTGGCCCATGCCTGACCTAGACATAAGGCTTATCCAGCTGTTGCTTTGCTTATTTCTTTCGCAGGTCGACGGGCTTCTCTTCTATCACAAGGAGAGCCACTACAACCCCGGCAGCACCCCGTTGGTGGGCTGGCTGCGTCCGTACATGGTTTCCGACATCCTGGGCCTGCCGGTGCCGTCGTGCCCGCTGACCGCCAAGCCCGAATACGCCCAGCACCAACTCCAGCAGATCATCCAACACAAGAAGAGCCCGAAGAAGGTCGGCACGGACGCCCAGAACGGGCGCTACGAACTGGAACACCTCTCCACCCCAAAGCCCGACAAACGTCCCTCCGTCTCGGAAAACACCGCCAGCGAGATGGAGAATTTGGAAATATGACGTTCTTCACGCCGAGAAGACAATCTCCAGGTACGGAGACCAAGCTAAAGGTGACGGCGGATCCGTTTTAAAGTGATTTTTTTTGCAGGGAACGGTGTGTTTTCATACCACACTCCGGTGGCTGGGTTTCATCACATACAAAAGGTAAATCGACCAGCGGAAACTTTTGGCGATGCTATTTTTCACGGGACACGAAAGCGCCTCGATCTCGAGAGACATCACAATCCTTATTTCAAAAGCTTTTTGGGGATGTTATTTTTTTTTAATTTTTTTTGCGGGACACGAAAGCACCGCGATCTTGAGAGACATCACAATCCTTATTTCAAAATATGTTTTGATCTCAAGAGACATCACAATCCTTATTTCTAAAGCTTTTTGGGGATGCTATTTTTTTTTTTTTTTTGCGGGACACGAAAGCACCGCGATCTCGAGAGACATCACAATCCTTATTTCAAAATATGTTTTGATCTCAAGAGACATCACAATCCTTATTTTAAAAGCTTTTGCCGATGCTATTTTTTTTTTTTTTTGCGGGACACGAAAGCACCGCGATCTCGAGAGACATCACAATCCTTATTTCAAAATATGTTTTGATCTCAAGAGACATCACAATCCTTATTTCAAAAGCTTTTTGGGGATGCTATTTTTTTTTTTTTTTTTTTGCGGGACACGAAAGCACCGCGATCTCGAGAGACATCACAATCCTTATTTCAAAATATGTTTTGATCTCAAGAGACATCACAATCCTTATTTTAAAAGCTTTTGCCGATGCTATTTTTTTTTTTTTTTTGCGGGACACGAAAGCACCGCGATCTCGAGAGACATCACAATCCTTATTTCAAAATATGTTTTGATCTCAAGAGACATCACAATCCTTATTTCAAAAGCTTTTTGGGGATGCTATTTTTTTTTATTTTTTTTTGCGGGACACGAAAGCACCGCGATCTTGAGAGACATCACAATCCTTATTTCAAAATATGTTTTGATCTCAAGAGACATCACAATCCTTATTTCAAAAGCTTTTTGGGGATGCTATTTTTTTTTTATTTTGCGGGACACGAAAGCACCGCGATCTTGAGAGACATCACAATCCTTATTTCAAAATATGTTTTGATCTCAAGAGACATCACAATCCTTATTTCAAAAGCTTTTGCCGATGCTATTTTTTTTTTTTGCGGGACACGAAAGCGCCTCGATTTCAATAGACATCACAATCCTTATTTCAAAATATGTCAGACACATTCATTTGAGTAACCGGGGCTTCTCACAACTTCCCACCATATTTAGATCACGCTCACATTTAAAAATAAAATTAAAAATAAAATAAAATTAAAAAATAAGATATATAAAATATTGGAAAAGGGAAGCTTTTGCCTTCGATCTACCATCCGCACATATTGGTTGTTTCCTAATGTATAGGTTTGAGCTGCACTGAAAACAATAAAGGACTTTGGAGAGATTTGCAAAGATTTTATATTTTTTTTTAGTTGTCCATAAAGTATTTTTTTCTTCCTCTCCTCCTGTTTTTTCGCCCTTCCTTCCAGCAGTAGCCCATAAAACCAAACGTACAGTAGAGTCTCACTTATCCAACATTTATTTATTTATTTATTACAACATTTATATCCCACCCTTCTCACCCAACAGGGGATTCAGGGCGGCTTACAATAAAACACACATATAAAACCTGTACAATACACTATAAATCAGTTGAAAATTAACTTACATAAAACATTCATAAAACGCATTATAAAATGTTGGATAAACGAAAATGTTGGATAATAAGGAGGGATTAAGGAAAAGCCTATTAAACATCAAATTGGGTTATGGTTTTACAAATTAAGCACCGAAACATCATGTTATACAACAAATTTGACAGAAAAAGTAGTTCAATACGCAGTAATGCTATGTAGCAGTAGCACCAAAATATCACAATGTATTGAAAACATTGACTACAAAAATGCGTTGGAGAACCCAGAACGTTGGATAAGTGAGACTCTACTGTATTGTCATTTAAGAGAACTTGGAAGAGGAAGGGATTCCAGACAGGAGACAATCAGGGCCGGCTAACACCTCCCAACAAAGGATTCCTCCATTTTCATACTCATTTTCATGCTTTCCTCCTATCTGTTGAAATTGTCCAGGTGCTTGTGGATTTCAGTGGCTTCTCTGTGAAGTCTGACATAGCGGTTGCCGGAGTGGTCCAGCATTTCGGGACAGGAAAACAATCAGGGCCAGCTAGCACCTCCCAACGAAGGATTCCCCCAGGCAGGAAGCAGCCAGGCTTTGAAGCTGCAAGGCTATTCAGTGCTGATCAAGGTGGCCAATTGCAACATCCACCCTGGACATTATTCCACAGATATCTAAACCCCACTTGCCTCGTTTCCAACAGACCTCACAACCTCTGAGGATGCCTGCCATAGATGTGGGTGAAACGTCAGGAGAGAATGCTTCCGGAACATATCCACCCTGGACATTATTCCACAGATATCTCAACCCCACTTGCCTCGCGTCCAACAGACCTCACAACCTCTGAGGATGCCTGCCATAGATGTGGGTGAAACGTCAGGAGAGAATGCTTCCGGAACATATCCACCCTGGACATTATTCCACAGATATCTCAACCCCACTTGCTTAGTTTCCTCTGAGGATGCCTGCCATAGATGTGGGTGAAACGTCAGGAGAGAATGCTTCTGGAACATATCCACCCTGGACATTATTCCACAGATATCTCAACCCCACTCGCCTCGTTTCCAACAGACCTCACAACCTCTGAGGATTCCTGCCATAGATGTGGGTGAAACATCAGGAGAGAATGCTTCCGGAACATATCCGCCCTGGACATTATTCCACAGATATCTCAACCCCACTCGCCTCGTTTCCAACAGACCTCACAACCTCTGAGGATGCCTGCCATAGATGTGGGTGAAACGTCAGGAGAGAATGCTTCCGGAACATATCCGCCCTGGACATTATTCCACAGATATCTCAACCCCACTCGCCTCGTTTCCAACAGACCTCACAACCTCTGAGGATGCCTGCCATAGATGTGGGAGGAACGTCAGGAGAGAATGCTTCCGGAACATGGCCATACAGCCCGGAAAGCTCACAGCAACCCTTGGCTTGTGTTTCGTTACAAATACCAGCTCTCAAACCACCGGAAAGGCCCAAATGCCAAGTAAATGTCAAATTACCCATGACTTTGAGGATGGATTATGGTGGCGCATTGTTTTGAGCTTATCTTTGCCATCATAAGGACTAGAAACTTGAGCCCGTGAGCAAAGCAATGCCAGGCTGAATGGAGGGTTCTGCAAGCCACTTTCGGTGGTTTTGGGGTTTTCCTGTTCCTCCTTTCAGTCCTCAAAGATCCAGAGCACATATTGATCTTTTGTGGCCTGAGTGGCTGCCGGTTTTGTGCCGCCAGTCATAGACGTTGCTGGCTTGTGTTATCAGGAATCAAATGGCCACATTCTTGGCAGAGAGAACCAGGTTTTCTGAGAAGGACGGAAGGGGGGAAAGGAGGGATTTAAATGGCTCTTCTGTCTGTGGACGGAAGAAAGAAAAAAACAAAACATATTCCTGCTTATCAGGAACTCTGAGCATTGGACATGATGCAATTTCTCTTCAAAACCACTCAGAGTCATTCAGAGAAATGGAGGCAGTATTTATGGCTACTGGCAATGGATGGAGTAAGGAAGGAAGGAAGGAAAATAATAATAATAATAATAATAATAATAATAATAATAATAATAATAATTTATGACACAGCAAACAAGATAGATGATATGCTGGATTTCGAATCACAAAATCACACTTGTCGAACACTTGTGAAAAGTCAGGAGAGAGTGCTACTTGAACATGGCCAGACAGACCCACAGATAGATAGATAGATAGACAGATAGATAGATAGATAGATAGATAGATAGATGAACCCTACTTGTCTCCTTTCCAACAGACCTCATAACCTCTGGGGATGCCTGCCACACATGCAGGCGAAACGTCAGGAGAGAGTGCTACTTGAACATGGCCAGACAGACCCACCCTGGACATCATTCCACAGATAGATAGATTGATAGCTAGATAGATTGATAGCTAGCTAGATAGATTGATAGCTAGCTAGATAGATTGATAGCTAGATAGATAGATAGCTAGATAGATTGATTGATAGCTAGTTAGATAGATTGATAGCTAGCTAGATAGATTGATAGCTAGCTAGATTGACTGATAGCTAGCTAGATAGATTGATAGTTAGCTAGATTGATTGATAGCTAGCTAGATAGATTGATAGCTAGATAGATGGATAGATTGATTGATAGCTAGATAGCTAACTAGATTGATTGATTGATAACTAGATAGATAGATAGATAGACTGATTGATAGCTAGTTAGCTAGATTGATAGATAGCTTGATAGATTGATAGCTAGATAGATAGATTAATAGCTAGATAGATAGATAGATTGATTGATAGCTGGATAGATCGATTGATTGATTGATAGCTGGATAGATAGGATAGACAGATAGCTGGATTGATAGCTCGCTAGCTAGCTAACTAGCTAGGTAGATAGATTGATAGCTAGCTAGATTGATTGATTGCTAGATAGATAAATAACTAGATAGATTGATAGATAGCTATATAGATTGATAATTTGATAGATAGATAGATAGATAGATAGATAGCTGTATTGATAGATAGCTAACTAGCTAGATAGATAGATTGATAGCTAGCTAGCTAGATAGACTGATTGATAGATAGCTGTATTGATAGCTAGCTAACTAGCTAAATAGATAGATTGATAGCTAGCTAGCTAGATAGACTGATAGATAGATAGATAGATAGCTAACTAACTAGCTAGATAGATTAATAGCTATAGATAAATCGATAGCTTGATTGATAGCTAGATAGATAAATAGATAGCTAGATAGATTGATAATTTGATAGATAGATAGATAGATAGATAGATAGATAGACCCTACTTATCTTGACCTTACAGTCTCTGGGAATGCCTGCCATAAATGCAGGCGAAATGTCAGGAGAGAGTGCTACCTGAACATGGCCAGCTCAGCCCAGCAAGCCAGTCCCTCTCTCTCTCTCCGCTCTTTTTCCTTCCCTTCCCTCCCCCCCCTCCTGCTTCCTGTCCCCCCCCTTTCCCTCCCCCTCCCCTCTTCTCTTCCTGCCCCTCCCCCTCCCCTTCCTCCTTGAATGAGTCTCCCAGTTGTGAATGGAGGCAGGCGGAGGGGGGCGTGGCTTGGGCGCGGAGGGGGGCGTGGCCTAATGCCCGGGCCTGGCGTCGCCCTGCTTTGCAGGAATTTGCACAAAAAAAAAAAACCAGGGGAGCCAGGAATTTGCAAAGAGGGCTGGCTTCCTGTCGCCCCCTCGGAAGGGGGAAAAAGGCCAGGGGAAGATTATGCTCGCCTGGATCCATCCCTGGGGGACACTCTCTGGCCCTTTTTGGCCTCCAAAGCGGGAAAGTGGGGGGATTTCCCACCCTTTTCCTATTCTTTTGCAATATTTCAGCAGATTCCTCTGATTTGCAGCATGCCTTGGGCAGATTTTGCATTTTATTTTATTGCAAAAACACCCAAAACTTTGGGAGAAAGAACCTTAATCCTTAATAATAATAATAATTTTTATTAATAATAATTTGCAAAAAATTTTAAATATTTTTGCAATTTTTATTTCCCCCTCCTCTTGTCTTTCTTTATATAGATTATTTATTCGTTTTTTTTTTTAAAAAAAAGAATATCCTCAAGAAATGTTTTTTTTTCCCCCACCCCAATGTAAAGATTTAAAGGGACAGTGTTTTGTTTTGTTTTTCTGAAAAGAAGCGTTTAAGGCTTGGTTTTGGCTCCTGCAGAAAGTGGGAAGAAGAATTAGAAGCAACTCAAAAAAAGAGAATATTTTGGGTTCAAAGTGTTTGGGAAACTTCAATCCGGATTGAAGGGGAGAAATGGCTGCAGAATTGAGCCCAGAGGAAGAGCAGGTAAGACCCAAAAAAAATTGGATTTAATTTAATTTAATGTTGTTGTTCTGGGCCTGCAGATTTGAAATGCCTTTCTCTTCTTCTCTTGTAGGCTTTATTTTTTTGCATTGTATGTTGCATCAAGCCCCATTTCCTAAACATGTGTACATATATGTGTATGTATATGTGGGTGGGTGTGAGAGAGATATATTTATGTTCATATTCATGTATATCAAATATGCTTGCAAAATTTAGGAAATGGGAAGGATCTTTTTTAAATGGTATGTGATCCTTTGCAAAGGCATTTTCCAGGTCAGTTTTCTAAAAATGTGTACTTCATGTGTGTGTGGATATATAGAATATAAATATAAAATAAATAAATATAAATATAAGTCCAAGTTCCTAAATGCATGTGTGAATATATATATATATATACTTTATATTTCTATTATAGGTATTATGATATCACTTATATGTATTATTATAACATTTATTAATATATATAACATTTATTATGATATCACTTGCATTATATATAATATAAATAAAAGTCCAAGTTCCTAAATGCATGTGTGAATATATATATATATATATATATATATATATACTTTATATTTCTATTATAGGTATTATGATATCTCTTATATGTATTATTATAACATTTATTAATATATATAACATTTATTATGATATCACTTGCATTATATATAATATAAATAAAAGTCCAAGTTCCTAAATGCATGTGTGTATATATTATATATACTTATATTTACTTTATATTTCTATTATAGGTATTATGATATCACTTACATGTATTATTATATCATTTATTATATATATATATATATATAAAAAACATTTATTATGATATCACTTACATTATATATAATATAAATATAAAATAAATATAAATAAAAGTCCAAGTTCCTAAATGCATGTGTGTATATTATATATATATATATATATATATATATATATATATATATATTTACTTTATATTTCTATTATAGGTATTATGATATCACTTACATGTATTATTACATCTATATATATATATATATATATATATTACATTTATTATGATATCACTTACATTATATATAATATAAATATAAAATAAATATAAATAAAAGTCCAAGTCCAAGTTCCTAAATGCATGTGTGAATATATTTGTATTATACATATATATATATATATATATATTTATAAAATAAATATAAATAATACAATATATATACAGTAATATAAATAAGAATACATATAAGTGATATCATAATACTTATAATAGAAATATAAAATAAATATAAATAATACAATATATATACAGTAATATAAATGATATCATAATACATATAAGTGATATCATAATACCTATAATATAAATATAAAATAAATATAAATAATGCAATATATGTACAGTAATATAAATGATATAATTATACATATAAGTGATATCATAATACCTATAATATAAATATAAAATAAATATAAACAATATCTTAATATATATAACATAAATAATATAATTATATAAGTGATATAATATATATAATATAAGTGATATAATATATATAATATAAATAATACAATATATATACAGTAATATAAATGATACAATTATACATATAAGTGATATCATAATCCCTATAATATAAATATAAAATAAATATAAATTTATATATATAAAAACTATATTCACACATGCATTTAGGAACTTGGACTTTAGAAGAACTTTTGCCTTTTTGCATTGGCCAAGCCTTTCTTCCTAAATATGTATTTGTGTATATGTTTGTGTGTGTATATATAGATATAGATACACAGAAATGTCTGTGAATATATGTAATATATGCCTCTGTGTCTATATCGCTAGATAGATAGACATACAGAGATATATACAGACAGAGAAATATACATTCTTAGGAAATCTAGCTGTAATCTAAACCTTGCAAAGCATCATATGATTCTCTTCATTTCTCTCTGCAAAGAAAAACAAGCGAGGATTCCTCATATCCCTTCCAAAAAATATAAATGTTATTTTTTTCCAAAACCTTGGGGGAATTTGGGACGAACGGAGGAGGCCGAAGAAGGGGGAAATGTGCAAAGTTGGGGTCTTCCAGGAATGGAGTTCTCCGAAAAGGCAGCACGGGTTGCACGTATCCTTTTGTATTCACGGATTCCAGGAAAGACCCTCGCCGACTCCTTAATTAAATGCATCCAACATTATCAATGCAATCTCTATTTTATATATTTTTATTTTATTTTTTGCATTGGAGGAAAGGGGCAGACCAGGCCCTCGGAGCAGGAAAAACCAGAAGGAAATGCAGGCCCAACTGGGAGCTTGCCCCAAAATTAAAAAGACCCCCCGCCCCCAAAAAATTTGCAAAACGCCTTTAGGATTTATATACTATATATACTTGATTATAAGCGAAGTTTTTCAGCCTTTTTTTTAAGACTGAAAAAGCCCCCCTCGGCTTATACTCGGGTGAGGGTCCTGGTTGGCTTATATTTGGGTCAGCTTATACTCGAGAATATATGGTACATTTATTATTTTTCTCTAATATAATTGGTATTATTACATTTATTATTTTTCTCTATTATTGTTGCTACTATTACATTTATTATTTTTCTCTATTATTATTGCTACTATTACATTTATTTTACTCTATTATTATTACAGTAGAGTCTCACTTATCCAAGCTAAACGGGCCGGCAGAAGCTTGGATAAGCGAATATCTTGGATAATAAGGAGGGATTAAGGAAAAGCCTATTAAACATCAAATTAGGTTATGATTTTACAAATTAAGCGCCAAAACATCATGTTATACAACAAATTTGGCAGAAAAAGTAGTTCAATACACAGTAATGCTATGTAGTAATTACTGTATTCACGAATTTCGCACCAAAATATCACGATATATTGAAAACATTGACTACAAAAATGCGTTGGATAATCCAGAATGTTGGATAAGTGAGACTCTACTGTATTATTTTTCTCTATTATTGTTGCTACTATTACATTTATTATTTTTCTCCATTATTATTGCTATTACATTTATTTCACTCTATTATTATTATTATTATTATTATTATTATTAATATTAATACATTTATTATTTCACTCTGATCTTATTATTATTGCATTTATTTTTTTACTCTTTTTATCATTACTTGTATTATTTTCCTGTATTTATTATTTATTATTACATGTATTATTTTACTCTATTATTATTAAAAGGATAGTATAGTATTTCCCTTTAGGGTGGGATTTGTTGCCTTGCCTTCCGACTTCGCATCCTTTTTTAAATTATTATTATTATTATTATTATTATTATTATTATTATTATTATTATTTTGCAAACCTTTCCATCTTTTCCTGTTCTCCATTTTCGAGCCTTGCTCTTCTTTTCCTTTGGGAAAGATCCGGTTCTCTTTTTTTTTTCTTGAGTCATTCAAGGAGGAGGTTAGAAATCTATGAGAAAAAATAAAAATAAAGCTCTCCCTAAAAAGTTGTATAAGAAAAGGCCAATTGGGTCATTGCCAAGCCTAGAAGGTTTCTTTGGTCTCCGCAGGCATTTAAGTAAATATTCATAATTTTTTAAAATACAATAAATATATATTTAATCAATAAGGAGAAAGGAGATAAAATTGTTGGATGAAGATATGTATACATCCATCCTACTATATATATATATGCATGGGTATGGGTGTGCATCCATCTATCTATCTATATAGTGTAGATAATGTATCAATCCTACAACACAGTCATATATGTATATATACATATTCATATAGTGTGTATGTAGTGTAGATATATATCAATCCTACAATGTATATGTATTAGTCCATCCTATACTATATACATATATACATACATAGAATGAGAGTGTGTGTATATATAGTGTAGATATATAGATATACACACAGTCATATATGTATGTATACATATTCATATAGTGTGTGTGTATGTAGTGTAGATATATATCAATCCTACAATGTATATGTATTAGTCCATCCTATACTATATACATATATACATACATAGAATGAGAGTGTGTGTATATATAGTGTAGATATATAGATATACACACAGTCATATATGTATGTATACATATTCATATAGTGTGTGTGTATGTAGTGTAGATATATATCAATCCTACAATGTATATGTATTAGTCCATCCTATACTATATACATATATACATACATAGAATGAGAGTGTGTGTATATATAGTGTAGATATATAGATATACACACAGTCATATATGTATGTATACATATTCATATAGTGTGTGTGTATGTAGTGTAGATATATATCAATCCTACAATGTATATGTATTAGTCCATCCTATACTATATACATATATACATACATAGAATGAGAGTGTGTGTATATATAGTGTAGATAAATAGATATACACACAGTCATATATGTATGTATACATATTCATATAGTGTGTGTGTGTGTGTATATATATATATATATATATATACACACACACGCACTCAATCCTACAACATATGTGTATTAATCCATCCTACACTATATACATATATATATGTGGTGTGTATGTGTGTATATAGTGTAGATATATATCAATCCTACAGCATATGTGTATTAGTCCATCCTATACTATATGTGTGTATATATATATAGAGAGAGAGTATATAGTGTGTGTGTGTGTGTGTATATAAATCCTACAGCAAATGTGTATTAGTCCATCCTATACTATATGTGTGTATATATATATATATATATAGAGAGAGAGAGAGAGAGAGAGAGAGAGAGTGTGTATATAGTGTACATATATCTATATCAATCCTACAACAAATGTGTATTAGTCCATCCTATACTATATGCATATATGTATATATATCCTGCAACAAATGTGTATTAGTCTATCCTACTCTATACACATATAGAGAAAATGTGTGTATGTATAGTGTAGATATATATCAATCCTACAACATATATGTATTAGTCCATCATATACTATATGCATATATGTATGTATATAGTGTGTGTGTGTGTGTGTATGTATATATATATATATATATCCTACAACATATGTGTATTAGTCCATCGTATACTATATGCTATATGTATGTATATAGTGTGTGTGTATGTGTGTGTGTGTGTGTGTGTGTGTGTATATATATATATATATATATATATATATATATATATATACTGCAACATATGTGTATTCCGTCCTACACTATGCGCACATATAGAGAGAGTGTATATATATTTATGTATAGCATAGATATATGTCAATCCTACACTATATATATACACACACATATATATATAGAGAGAGAGAGGGGTGTGTATATAGTGTAGATATATATATATATATATATATATATATATCTCCTATAATAATAATAATTTTATTGTATGACACAGCAAACAAGATAGATATGCTGGATTTCGTATCACAAAATCACAAGTCGAACACTTCCCAAGTGTCTAGGACTGTGTGATGCATTTTCGGATGATGCACGCAGATCCCAGCAGGGTGGCCTTTTGCAGTTGGCAGATCGTAATGTTGTCAATGTCTATTATTATTATTATTATTATTATTATTATTGACACAACGACGTTGTATGACACAGCAAACAAGATAGACATGCTGGATTTCGTTTCACAAAACCACAAGTCGAACACTTCCCAAGTGTCTAGGACTGTGTGATGTATTTTCGGATGATGTGTGCAGATCCCAGCAGGGTGGCCTTTTGCAGTTGACAGATCGTGATTTTGTCAATGCCTATTGTTTCCAAATGCCGGCTGAGATCTTTTGGCACGGCACCCAGTGTGCCCATCACCACCGGGACCACCTGCACTGGTTTCTGCCAGAGTCTTTGAAGTTCAATCTTGAGGTCCTGATAGCGGCTGAGTTTTTCCTGTTGTTTTTCTTCAATGCGACTGTCACCTGGGATGGCGACATCAATGATCCAAACCTTGTTCTTTTCCACAACTGTGATGTCTGGTGTGTTGTGTTCCAGAACTTTGTCAGTCTGGATTCGGAAGTCCCACAGTATCTTTGCGTGTTCATTTTCCACAACCTTTGCAGGTTTGTGACCCCACCAGTTCTTAACTGCAGGGAGGTGATACTTGAGGCATAGGTTCCAATGAATCATTTGGGCCACGTAGTTGTGCCTCTGTTTGTAGTCTGTCTGTGCAATTTTCTTACAGCAGCTGGGGATATGATCAATGGTTTCATCGGTTTCCTTGCACAGTCTGCATTTTGGGTCATCAGCTGATTTTTCGATCTTGGCCTTAATTGCATTTGTTCTGATGTCTTGCTCCTGGGCTGCAAGGATCAGGCCTTCAGTCTCCTTCTTCTGGGTCCCATTCATGAGCCAGAGCCAGGTCTTCTATTATTATTATTATTATTATTATTATTATTATTATTATTAATTCCCTTTGTCCTGATGGCTTGCTCCTGGGCTGCAAGGATCAGGCCTTCAGTCTCCTTCTTCTGGGTCCCATTCATGAGCCAGAGCCAGGTCTTCTATTATTATTATTATTATTATTATTATTATTATTATTATTAATTCCCTTTGTCCTGATGTCTTGCTCCTGGGCTGCAAGGATCAGGCCTTCTGTCTCCTTCTTCAGGGTCCCATTCGTGAGCCAGAGCCAGGTCTTCTCTTTATCAGCTTTTCCTTCAATTTTGTCAAGGAACTTTCCATGCAGTGTTTTGTTGTGCCAGCTGTCAGCTCTAGTTTGTAGTGCGGTTTTCTTGTACTGGTTTTTTGTCTGCTGTGCTTTGAGGAGTTTCTGATTTTTATATTATTATTATATGGGGAATAATAATAACAACAACAACATAGTGCTGTCCTCAATCAACTACCCTGTGCTGCCTTTCTTGGCAAGCCTGGCAAGCCAGGAAACTTCCTGGGAGAAATCCAATTGCACTGCTTTGGGGAAAGTGTGTGTTTTTGTGCCCGAAAGCTACATTTCCTTTTTCCTGCCTGCCTTCTTCTCCTTCTGACCCACCCGGCTGGACCGCCTGCCTTCTGCTCCTGCAAAACCGGATGCGCCTGCCTTGTTCGACACTTTCGACACCTGTTTTGGCACAAAGCCCCGGGGATTGTTGTGGAAGAGTGGGTTCGTTAATGTAGTTTGAACTGCCGGTGGTGTCCTGGGAGTTGTAGTTTCCCCAACGCCTTTAATTTGGGGGCTCTCCAAACTACAATGCCCAGTATCCCATATCCATGGAAGTTCAAGTGTGCTCGAACCGCATCCGTTTGACAGTGTAGATGCATGCACCCGTTGAGGCATTGAGCAGATTTTCCTTTGCCAAAAGAGATGTGTGTTGCAAAGGGAGCACAAACCCGGCTTGTTTTCCATGAGTCACGTCTGAAATATGTTTGTCCTTTTAAAGCCCAGAAGGACTCAAGCTGCCTGAAAGGCTCTGGAATCCAGTTCCCCCAATTTTCCTGGAAAAGACCTGGAACGGACCAAAAAATTTCAAGTCAGATCTTACTTACCATAGAGTCTCACTTATCCAAGCTAAACGAGCCGGCAGAACCTTGGATAAGCGAATATCCTGGATAATAAGGATTAACATCAAATTAAACATCAAATTAGGTTATGATTTTAGAATTTAAGCACCAAAACATCATATTATACAACAAATTTGATAGAAAAAGTAGTTCAATACGCAATAATGTTATGTTGCAATTACTGTATTTACAAATTTAGCACCAAAATATCACGATGTATTGAAAACATTGACTACAAAAGGGCATTGGATAATTCAGAATGTTGTATAACCAAGTCTTGGATAAATGAGACTCTACTGTGTTTACGAATTTAGCACCAAAATATCACGATATATTGAAAACATTGATCACAAAAATGCGTTGGATAATCCAGAATGTTGGATAAGCAAGTGTTGGATAAGTTAGATTCTACTGTATTTATCATTTTTGGCCCATTTTCTTTGGCACCTCGAGGGGGTGATGGAGAATCCAGAACGTTGGATAAGCAAGAGTTGGATAAGGGAGACTCTACTGTACCTATAATAGAAATATAAAGTGTGTGTGTGTGTGTGTGTGTGTGTATATATATTTCTATATTCACACATGCATTTAGGAACTTTTGCCCTTTTGCATTGGCAAAGCTTTTCCTCTCCTCCCTAGTTATATTATGTATATTATATATTATTTATATTTATTTTATATTTATATTATATATATCCACACACACACAAAGTATACATATTTAGAAAACTGGACCTGGAAGATGGGAGGAAAGCCATTGCAAAGGGTCACAAAAATCCAATCCAATATATAATTGTCATTTCTTAAGGATGAAAATAAGCACTATATCACTTTCTCCTTTTCTCTCACAACAAGGCCACCAAGCAGTTTTTGGAGGAGATCAACAAGTGGACGGTGCAATACAATGTCTCTCCGCTCTCCTGGAACGTGGCCGTCAAGTTCCTCATGGCCCGGAAGTTCGACGTCCTCCGAGCCATCGAGCTTTTCCATTCCTATCGGGTACGCAGAGCATAGCAAGTGAAAAGATCCTTCGCTATTCTTTGTGTCCATCCCCGCAAAAGCCGGCTGGACCAGTTTGACCACAGGGCTCCTTCCCGAAAGGTTGTGGGAAATTCCCCAGCTGGCCATTTGGAGGACTGGGGAAAAAACCACGTTGGTGCGTCCCTTGGTTTCTCCGCTTTGCATGACGACGGTCTCCTTGTCACGCAGGAAACCCGGCTGAAGGAAGGGATCGTGAAGTTGAAGCCCCACGAGGAGCCCCTCCGGTCGGAGCTGCTGAGCGGCAAGTTCACCATCCTGGTGAGTCGGGCATCGCCAGTCGCGTGTCCTGGGCTCTTCCAGGCTGCCCAGCGCTTTGGTACCTTTAATTAAGTTTGCCATGATCAACATTGGAAAAGGCATTGGTGTCTTTCATTAAGCTTGTCGTGGTCAACATTGGAAGTGGCTTTGGTACCTTTAATTAAGTTTGCCATGATCAACATTGGAAAAGGCATTGGTGTCTTTCATTAAGCTTGTCGTGGTCAACATTGGAAGTGGCTTTGGTACCTTTAATTAAGTTTGCCATGATCAACATTGGAAAAGGCATTGGTGTCTTTCATTAAGCTTGTCGTGGTCAACATTGGAAGTGGCTTTGGTACCTTTAATTAAGTTTGCCATGATCAACATTGGAAAAGGCATTGGTGTCTTTCATTAAGCTTGTCGTGGTCAACATTGGAAGTGGCTTTGGTACCTTTAATTAAGTTTGCCATGATCAACATTGGAAAAGGCATTGGTGTCTTTCATTAAGCTTGTCGTGGTCAACATTGGAAGTGGCTTTGGTACCTTTAATTAAGTTTGCCATGATCAACATTGGAAAAGGCATTGGTGTCTTTCATTAAGCTTGTCGTGGTCAACATTGGAAGTGGCTTTGGTACCTTTAATTAAGTTTGCCATGATCAACGTTGGAAAAGGCATTGGTGTCTTTCATTAAGCTTGTCGTGGTCAACATTGGAAGTGGCTTTGGTACCTTTAATTAAGTTTGCCATGATCAACATTGGAAAAGGCATTGGTGTCTTTCATTAAGCTTGTCGTGGTCAACATTGGAAGTGGCTTTGGTACCTTTAATTAAGTTTGCCATGATCAACATTGGAAAAGGCATTGGTGTCTTTCATTAAGCTTGTCGTGGTCAACATTGGAAGTGGCTTTGGTACCTTTAATTAAGTTTGCCATGATCAACATTGGAAAAGGCATTGGTGTCTTTCATTAAGCTTGTCGTGGTCAACATTGGAAGTGGCTTTGGTACCTTTAATTAAGTTTGCCATGATCAACATTGGAAAAGGCATTGGTGTCTTTCATTAAGCTTGTCGTGGTCAACATTGGAAGTGGCTTTGGTACCTTTAATTAAGTTTGCCATGATCAACATTGGAAAAGGCATTGGTGTCTTTCATTAAGCTTGTCGTGGTCAACATTGGAAGTGGCTTTGGTACCTTTAATTAAGTTTACCATGGTCAGTATTGAAAAAGACTTCGGTACCTTTAATTAAATTTGTCATGGTCAACATTGGCTTTGGTACCTTTAATTAAGTTTACCATGATCAGTATTGAAAAAGACTTTGGTACCTTTAATTAAATTTGTCATGGTCAACATTGGCTTTGGTACCTTTAATTAAGTTTACCATGGTCAGTATTGAAAAAGTCTTTGGTACCTTTAATTAAATTTGTCATGGTCAACATTGGCTTTGGTACCTTTAATTAAGTTTACCATGGTCAGTATTGAAAAAGACTTCAGTACCTTTAATTAAATTTGTCATGGTCAACATTGGCTTTGGTACCTTTAATTAAGTTTACCATGGTCGGTATTGAAAAAGTCTTTGGTACCTTTAATTAAATTTGCCATGATCAACACTGGAGGTGGCTTTGGTACCTTTAATTACGTTTACCACGGTCAACATTGGAGGCGATGTTTGTACCTTTAATTAAGTTTACCATGGTCAACACTGGAAAAGGCATTGGTGTCTTTCATTAAGCTTGCCGTGGTCAACATTGGAGGTGGCTTTGGTACCTTTAATTAAGTTTGCTACGGTCAACATTGGAGGTGGCATTGGTACCTTTTGCCATGGTCAGTATTGAGAAAGGCTTTGGTGCCTTTAATTAAGTTTGCTACGGTCAACATTGGAGGTGGCATTGGTACCTTTTGCCATGGTCAGTATTGAGAAAGGCTTTGGTGCCTTTAATTAAGTTTGCTACGGTCAACATTGGAGGTGGCATTGGTACCTTTTGCCATGGTCAGTATTGAGAAAGGCTTTGGTGCCTTTAATTAAGTTTGCTACGGTCAACATTGGAGGTGGCATTGGTACCTTTTGCCATGGTCAGTATTGAGAAAGGCTTTGGTGCCTTTAATTAAGTTTGCTACGGTCAACATTGGAGGTGGCATTGGTACCTTTTGCCATGGTCAGTATTGAGAAAGGCTTTGGTGCCTTTAATTAAGTTTGCTACGGTCAACATTGGAGGTGGCATTGGTACCTTTTGCCATGGTCAGTATTGAGAAAGGCTTTGGTGCCTTTAATTAAGTTTGCTACGGTCAACATTGGAGGTGGCATTGGTACCTTTTGCCATGGTCAGTATTGAGAAAGGCTTTGGTGCCTTTAATTAAGTTTGCTACGGTCAACATTGGAGGTGGCATTGGTACCTTTTGCCATGGTCAGTATTGAGAAAGGCTTTGGTGCCTTTAATTAAGTTTGCTACGGTCAACATTGGAGGTGGCATTG